>NC_079432.1:9758681-9903681 GCF_026213295.1 Gadus chalcogrammus | reverse complement strand
GTGTGTGTGTGTGTGTGTGTGCGTGTTTGTGCGTGCGTGCGTGCGCGTGTGTGTGTGTGCGTGCACCTCAGATCCGCCAGTGGGAGCAGAACCTGGAGAAATTGAGTGTGGACGTGTTCCGGCTGCGCTGCTACCAGGCCAGCCTGCAGGGCAGCGAGCCCCCCAACCCCAAGAGCCTGCTGGCCATGGCCAGCCGGCCCTCCAAGGCCCTGCTGGGACGCCTGGGGGTCTTCTCTGTGTCCTCCCTCCATGCCCTGGTAAACAGAGACCTCCGACCCCACACTCACCCTCACCCCAAACCCAACCCTACCCCTCCACCCTCACCCCTCACCCCCCTTACCCTCACCCTCCCACCCTACCCACCCACACCAGTTTCGTAACAACATATTTTTGAAACATGTCACATGCTTCAAACAGCAATAAACAGTATTAACTGTAAACAGTCGTATTGACTCTATAGGACGAAAATATTGCAGGCATTAAGCGGAACCATTTACCCGTGTTTTATCAAACATCTTTTGTTCAACCTCTGTCCATATTTATTCCTACATCTGTTTGTGTTCCAACAACCAACCTAACCATAATTGGGCATCCTGTGTGTGTGTGTTTCCAGGTGTGTACCCGTGAGGACTTGTCTCTTCGGAGGCGAAGCTCCACTCTGTGTGGGGGGGCGCGTGGTAAGAGAGGACTGTTCTCCTCCCTCAAGACCCTGGACACCCTGACCAGACGCAGCAGGCAACAAAGACACTCGGCCTCTCAGGTACACACACACACACACACCTGACACACGCTTAACATACACAAAATACCCACACATGCTGGAGACACCCTGAGCAGAAGTAGGTCAACGGAGACACTAAGCTTCTCAGGTATACACAGCTAACACACACACACACACACACACACACACACACACACACACACACACACACACACACACACACACACACACACACACACACACACACACACGCGCGCACACACAATTCACACATACCCTTTCACCTTTCGTTTCACCTGTGTAAACAGCACCTTTACGAGCAACTGTGTGTGTAAGTCTTCCTCCCACAACAGCTCCCCTGCATCCTCCCCCTCCTTCTGTTTATCTACTCTGCCTTATGAATTTTCCATCATGCACTTGGGTCGGGAAGCACCCTCACCCGACCCGTGTGGGCCATATGGACAGATGTTCCCTGAAAGAGGGGTCTATTCTGGGATGAGAAACGGCTGCTATGCAGCCTTCAGCTCCAGTGGAATGGAGGATGGCTCGCTACCATGTGCTCAAGTGTTTGTTTTGGAGCCCATGTTTTGACAGCTCGAAGCTGTACACACACTGTACACATAGTGTGTAAACACACTGTACGAGGCACATTGTACATAAACACTGTACACATACACTACGTACACGCATATCTCCCCCGCCACTGCCAACTCCTATTCCCTAAGGTTGGATCAGAGAGTGTGTACTTGTACGTACGCTAACAGGAAGTGAGAGAGCTGAAGAATGCTAGCTGCTTATGTCTTATGAGTCTGTTTATGAGTGCTAACAGTTTTAGGAATACAGCAGGATTACAACAATGTTACAAATGTACATCAAAACTCATTTGTTCTCTTTCTTTCATTAAGGGAAGACGTTACTTACTTTGAAAAAATCTAAATCTTCTGAGAAGATGTGCATACACACAATAGGAGTACTAATAGCGTAGTTAGTTCAGTGAAGTCCTGCCATGTTTTCTTCTTGCTGTATTAAGGACCTCTGTAGTAACTGTGTCATGCAGCAGGTATGCACTGATTACCGCCAGTCTCCATCGATGGGAGATTTCCTGGTAGTCCCCACGTAGTCTCAACCACAACCGTAGACCCACAGCCCTTCTTCATGGCCCAGCGATGCTACAGCCATTAGCTGGAGGGCCTACGTGTGGGGGGGGGGGGGGGGAGTAATTGTTCCAAGATGCAACACCATCCAAGGCAGATGTTTTGTCGACGTTTAAACAACCCGAGGTCTGTGTTTACTGGACCCCCCCCACCCCCCCACCCCCCCACCCATCCATAGTCAGTTAAAGACGTTTGTTACAGAATCCGGTCAAAACACAGTGTCACACATAGGGTTAGGGCTCTTATCGAATCGCTCTCCAAGTCTCCTTCTAGGTTTGTGAGGCAGGATAGTCTGGCGGTAAGGGTGTGGGACACTCCAGTTGGCATCCTTCGGCAATGCCCCTAACCCCCTAATGCTCCTCAAGGACATCTGAGTTCACTGTGTGTTGCTTTGGAAACAACATTCCTCTTGATTGACTTAATGGTGCATGTAAAGCATATTACAGCGACATATTTTCACCCATTAGCGTGTTGCTAAAAAAAGAGAAGGCGTTCACAGTGTGCTGAAGTTCAACATCTCTTTCTAGGGACCCCACACCCCTTCCAGTGGCAGACTGCTCTGTGTGTGTGTGTGTGTGTGTGTGTGTGTGTGTGTGTGTGTGTGTGTGTGTGTGTGTGTGTGTGTGTGTGTGTGTGTGTCTGTGTGTGTGTGTGTGTGTGTGTGTGTGTGTGTGTGTGTGTGTGTGTGTGTGTGTGTGTGTGTGTGTGTGTGTGTGTGTGTGTGTGTCCATGGCTCCAGGCTTACGGCTGCTCCTCTTCCTCTATTCGTCTTCTCAAAGCTGTAATTTTTTCTCGGTCTAACCCCCCCATTCCTCCCACAATGCCGTGGGGCTAATTTGGGTTTTGATGTCGAGCCGGAATTACCAGCGAAGTCGCCGTTTTAGGTTCTCTAGTGTTTAATTATGTGTAAAGAATAACCGTCAGAGTCTATCTTTAGACTAGGTTTTTATTTTTAAGTAATTTCCCTCTTTTAGCTCTATCGTTGCTTTTCCTCACTTCTCTTCGTCTGTTTCTAGCTCTCTCTTATTGGCAGTTCCCCTCTACCTTATCCCGTCTATTTATACTTTCCTCAAATCTATCTGTTCGCTAAATCACTATCTGTTTTTGTTATTTTTTCTTCTCATTCCTCGCATCCTCTCTGTCCTCTGACCAGCTGTGTGCTACTATGTCTCTCTCTCTCTCTCTTTTTCTCTCTGTCTCTGTCTCTGTCTCTGTCTCTGTCTCTGTCTCTGTCTCTGTCTTTGTCTCTGTCTCTCTGTCTCTCTGTCTCTCTGTCTCTCTCTCTCTCTCTCTCTCTCTCTCTCTCTCTCTCTCTCTCTCTCTCTCTCTCTCTCTCTCTCTCTCTCTGACAGCTTGTGTGTATCTGTGTCTCTCTATCGCAGGTCTTTGAGTGTCAGACTCTGGGCTGCCCCGCCCACCCGGTCTCCGTCTGTAGCTCGGAGGTAAAACAGCACCCTAATACTACTGCTTGTCCTGCTAATGTTAACGCTACGATTGCTACTAATACGAATAACCCTAACCCTGGTGCTCACAGACGTTCAGCTCTTGATTGAGTGTTAGGATGCTTTCCGAGATACACGCAGTCTGTTCAACTTGTGATGTTGAGGTTTTTAACATGAGACGAGAGGTCTTGCTTCATAATGTTTTTGTATAGCATTACTACTTCTGTATTTGCAGTCCAAAGTGTAAAGAATTGGTCTCCGCTATTGAGACTAATATAAGTGATTAATGCTGTCCGATTTATAGTTACCTTAACTATTCATGTTCATATTTACTTAAAAATAAAAAATGAAGAGGAAGGGGGAGGGGAGGCAGATAAGAGGAAAGTAGATGGAGGAGAAGGATGGGGGAGGGAGGGAAGGAGAAGGAGAATGCAAGGCGAGAAGAGGAGCAGGAGAAAGTAACATGAGGAGGGAGGGAGGAGAGACGAAGAGAGGTGTAGATGGAGGAGGTGAATGAGTGAGATGGGGGGCTGTGTAAAGAGACAGAGAGGGGATTTTGTATTCAGAGTCAGTGCCGGCCGACCACAGCTGTCAAAGTCACCTGCTGGTCTGTCAAAGCTGTCTCACAGCTCCGTCTTTGTGCTCCTTCATCTCCTTTGTGGCTGATCTCTCTTTGTATGGTCTGAAAAAAATCCCTCTCCTCTTTCATGAACACACTCCTCAAACCCTTATCCGCTTCTCCAATCGATCCCTCTCCTTTGAACCCAAGTCACAATCGACTGGGTTTGATCTCCAATGTTTACCGCATAGTCGCGTACATGTAGGTATCCTTGAGCAAGATGCCCTCACCCCTACCTGCTCCTTAAATATGAGTACCTCATCAAAACAAAAGTCTTTCTCTATCTTGCTCTCTCTCTCTCTCTCGCTCTCACTTTCTCTCTGCTCTGTCCAAATTTGTGGGAAGTTTTCATTGATTTCAATGTGTTTTCTGTCTCTCCCTTTTGCCCCAGCAGAGATTGGATGTTTTGGGCCAAACCCGCCCAGCAGCGCCCTCTGTGGACCACTCCTGGTATGGCAGCCTGAAGGCCCAGGTGTTCGTCACTCTGCCTGAGGGCCGGGTCATGGCTGTTCCCGTAGCAGAAGACTGTTTGGTGTCAGAGCTTCTCGCCGTGGTGTGTGAGGTACGTCTGCTGCTGGTTCTCCTTACTAACAAAACGTCTTACAAGTGATGCAAATACACGTTTTAGAACCCCAGGTTTATATGCTCGATTATTTTAGGTCAGGAAAATAAGAGTGAGTGCATGATGACGCACATTGTGAATCATTTTTGCTGTTTTGAATTTCACAGAAGGGAATTCTTGAATATGATGGGATATGTTTGGTTACCAAGGGACCGTTACTGTTAGTTACCAATTGTTACTTCAGTATAAATTAGAGGTTTGAGCCGTGGAGTTTATTTTTGTGTGTGTGTGTGTGTGTGTTCACTGTGTGTGTTCACTGTGTGTGTTCACTGTGTGTGCGTGCGTGTGTGTGTCCAGGAGAGACAGCTTGACCAGAATCTGTTCGGCCTGCGTGTGAAACGACTCGTGGGTCAGAGACCAGAGATCAGCAAGGCGGAGCCGACTGAACCGCTCAGAGACCTGGTAGGAACCAGTGCATACCAGTCTAAACCAGTATGATGCAGCCTTAACAAGTAGGAACCAATAGTGACCGTCGAGAAACACTTTAAGTGAGAGCTTAAATGGCTCCCTCCACTAACTGTGTAACGTTACTTCCTGTTAACACGATAAAGGAACATCTTTTCATAGTGTGTGTGTGTTGTGTGTGTTCATGAGCACAGGAGTACGACGAGCTGGAGGTGTTCTCTCTGCCCGTGTTCACCGTGACGCTCTCTCGCCCGGACTCCGTCCTGGACTTCGGTAAGCCTCCACCTCCACAGCCCCCCCCCCGTCGGGCGTCCGTCCCCCGGTGGTCGCTGCTCCTGACCTTCTGACCTATTGACCTTCGACCCCTGGCAGGTTTTGCGGTGACGGGTCACGTGGACGGTGCGGGACGGAGCCACATGTACGTGAGCGAGATGGACCCCCTGGGGCTGGCGGTCAGCGAGGGTACGGAGCGCACACACGTTCACACTGTGCATACTGAGGATGTGTGTGTGCTGTTGTGTGTCTATGTAGGCATGTTACTGTTATTGTGTATGTGTGGTTGTTGTCGGGATATGTGTGTTTGTCATGTATATATGAGCACAATTTTCTCTGTGATTATGATGTGTGTGTGTGTTCCCATGTGTCTGTATGTCTGTTTCTGCATGTGTGTGTGTGTGTGTGTGTGTGTGTGTGTGTGTGTGTGTGTGTGTGTGTGTGTGTGTGTGTGTGTGTGTGTGTGTGTGTGTGTGTGTGTGTGTGTGTGTGTGTGTGTCCTGGCTCTCCTGTGACCTCCTGACCCCCTGGTCTCCTCCTCTCCTCACCAGGGCTGAGAGCGGGGGATGAGATCCTGGTTCTGAACGGCTGCAGTGTGTCGGGTCTGGACCTGGGCCTCATGCACACCTTCTTCCACCAGCCCTCCCTGCAGCTGGAGCTGCGGAGGGAGGGGGCGGGGCCTGGGGAGCCCGGGAGCGCCTGGTCCCATTGGAACCCAGGTAAAGCCAGGCGTACCTGTAGCACTGTGTGTGTCAGGGTGGGACGTTGTAGTTGTGGTTCTGTTGTTGCATGGTGAACGTGTCTCTGGGTGTGTGTTTTTGTGTGTTTCTGTGTGTGTTTGCATTGTTCTATTCTATATGATTTGATGTAGTTCTCCTCTGTGACAGTAGATGGTGGTCAGACTCTGCTTTACTACAAATAGCGAAGTAAACGCATACTGATGTACAATGTTTTGTAATATATGTTTTATATATTGGAAAGGATTTTACATTTCTTTAAATTACATTTTTCCCATATTGCTAAATTTTTACATCACATATGTTATAATAATAATAATAATAATAACATAAATACAATTTGATTCTAGAATTTGTCTAGAATGATCATCATCGTTAACTAGCAATCCACTCCATGCAGCATTGTACATAAGACATAGCTTAGCATTGGCCGGTGCCTGGCCCCGGTCTAGTGTGTTCAACTAGCAGCTGATTAGATTACAGGTGGCAGACTGCAGGAGTCGGCAGAACCCCAGAAGACAGATGGCTCCACTGTCTTTATCTCTGTTAGTTACAGATTACCGCGGGCTGATTAATAGTGCCCCTAACCCTGGCAGTGTGAGTGCCTTGCTCCGTGGAAGCTACAAAGGGAATAAACACCCTGACCGTGGCAGAGTTACTGCCCTTGCTCTTTAAAGATAGAAAAGGCAATTGATCCCTTAACCCTAGAAGAGTCTGTGCCTTGCTCCTTAAAGCTACACAGGGAATATAAACCCTAACCCTGGCAAAGTGAGTTCCTTTGCTGTACAAAGCTACAAAGGACATAGAACCCTCAACCCTAGCAGTGTCATCGGTCTACCTCGATGAAGTAACACACAGAGAATATAACCCCTCATCCTAGTAGTGTTAGTGCCTTGCTCCATAAAATGGCCTTATTGTACAATTGAGAAACATAGGGACTTGAACCTGCAACCTTGATAGTGTTGGTCCCGGATTGTGTCCCTGGGATGACCTGGGTAAGAGCCCCTGGCACTGCTGGTTTGAGTCTTGGCTGTGGTCTGTAAGGACCTGCGGGTTAGCGGGTCATTATGACTACAAACCCCCTCAAACGGTCTCCCTACGCTGGTGTCTTCAACAGACCTTCTACTGAGAGGAGAGAGTCCTGATCCGCCCCCGCCTCCACCTCCTGGTTTTGAGGATGACCCAGCGAACCCTTCCCTGTCTAAGGTCACGCCAACTACGGAACAGGTGAGACCCGTCTGCCTGTCTATTGGCCTGTCGGACACTTTCGCTCTCTACCTCTCGGTGTATCAGTATGACGCGTTTTTCCCACAATCCTTTGGGGCCTGCAAGCTTCCTAAAGCCAAGACATTCCGTGTAGTCGTGAGTCCTTCTTATCCAGGCTTAAGGGAGGGGCGTTGATCCTTCAGAGGCAGAGAGAGAGCCAGAGGGATAGACTAAGATACATAGGGAGAGAGAGAAAGAGGAGAGAGGGAGAGAGAGAGAGAGGAGAGAGGGAAAGAGAGAGAGAGAGAGAGAGAGAGAGAGAGAGAGAGAGAGAGAGAGAGAGAGAGAGAGAGAGAGAGAGAGAGAGAGAGAGAGAGAGGGGGAGAGAGGGGGAGAGAGAGAGGGGGAGAGAGGGACGGGTGCCAGCATGTTTTCGATCGGCGAGATAAACCCACCACCATGGGACTATCGGACACCAGAGAAGAAGAGTAGAAGAAACCGTAGCGCGGTGGGCTTTTAGATGTTTCCTCGGGCCACCTTCAGCGAAGACCAGCGGCTGACAGCCTGACCCTCCCGTCCATGGGGGCTCTGTGCTGGGTGCTGCCCCTGGAGGAGACCCCCGGGGAGGGGCCGGGGTTGCTGGAGGAGGAGGGGGTACGGGCGGCGGTGGACCTCCAGCCTGTGCCGTACCGCCCGTCCCTGAAGGAGAGGCTGGAGGGTCTCCTGGGGGAGTTGACCACCTGCCTGGCCTGCGACCGGACCCCCGACGGCCTGGGTCTGCTGGTAACGGAGCGCTCTGCCCCTAGGTCCAGACCCAGTACCCCTCCTGGTCTGAGCCTGGTTCAGACTCCCGAGGCCCCACTACAGGGAGTTGGGTGTTTAGAGCGCTGAGGGATGTGTGGTTGGTCATGGTTGTTGTTGTTGTTGTCGTGGTAGATGTGTGTGGTTGGACGTCACTGCTGGGCGATCGTTGTTTGTTTGTTTGTTTCTGTTGTCCTCACAGCCATCATGCTGTGTTGTGGGGTTGTCATTGTGGTGGTTGTACCGCTGCCAAAGGAAGGAAAGGTTAATAGAATGGAACAACAAATTCAGTTTTAGTGATTAGGATAGCTGCTTCAGCTTTCAGACCCATCGTTAATCACCATCCTTACACCGGTTGTAGTTTTAGAGCGGGTATTCGTTTGTAAAGAAACATGATATGCTTCATATGCATGATATCTACTAGCACACTATCATGGCACTTCTTGTGTGAGAGGCCCGTGGGTGATATAATCCTAATGTTAATGCAATGTCAAGTGTTACTAGCTTACACTGCTGTTCTAACACTGCTGTGCGGACTTCCTAACAGACACAGGAGAACCTTACAAATCACGGCTAAAGATCGCATCGTTGTTTAATTATTTAGCAGATGTCTTAAGGGGATAACAGAAATGTCTTTGGTGGACGTCTGGGGGTTAGACCTCTTGCTCGAGAATATCCTCAAGACAGGCTGTAGACGGTGGGAAATTAGCCCAGAACCTTAACATGTCTGAGAACCCATAGCCTTTCAACCCTAGCCACTAAGCTATCCTCCCTTATATCAAAGGCTAAGATATTAAAAGTCTATCTTACACTCATCATCTATCCCTGCCTCCATAGCCGTCATTATTAAACCCCCCCCAGACATTCATCACATGGTCATAGTTTTAATAAAAGGCTAGCAGGACAGCTTATGATGATAAATGGCCTGCTAACACTGGCGCTAATGCTAACAATGCATCACTGAAGATCCACACTGAGATGTTTGGGCCGTGGTGTGAACACACTGAGCACATTGTCTCTGGTTGTTTCAAAGAGAAATATTGTTTTTTATGGCTATTTTTTTGATTAGGGGGATGTGTGTTTAAATCAAGCATTCGGTTTCTCTCTCACTCTCTCTCTCTCTCTCTCTCTCTCTCTCTCTCTCTCTCTCTCTCTCTCTCTCTCTCTCTCTCTCTCTCTCTAGAAAGTCTCTGTAAAATATAAAGTTAGAATTTGAGGTTTGGACATAAGGTTAGAAATAATAATGTTTAGGTATTGGCTTAGGGGTTGGGTATAGATGTGAGGTTACACTGATAGTCAACCATGATGGGTAACTTTATGTTTACTCTTCAGGTAATCGCCCCGAAAGGATTATGTTACGGTTTGCGTTGAATCAAGCTTTTCGGGGCAAAACAGCAATTTAACCTACTGTGTTGTAATGTTTGAAAATCAATCAATTCAATGTATAAATGTATAAAGCTATGGATAGAGAAATGTCATCTGCTGACACATCTACCCTCCTGGCGGCGTTGGTTCCTCAGAACGTGGACCGAGTGTGCACGCTGTACCAGACTTTCCCAGAGAGCTGTGTCTCTGAGGTGGAGGCCCCCAGGAACCCCTACCTGAGGGAGGCCAATGGGCAGCCGGCCTGCCCAGGACAGGGGCCCCTCTCCCAGCCACCCTACCCGGGACACATGCCCATCTCCCAGAGACTCTGCAAGGTCATCCAGGAGCTGGTGGACACAGAGAAGTCCTACGTCAAGGTCAGGAGATGATCTGTGTGTGTGTGTGTGTGTGTGTGTGTGTGTGTGTGTGTGTGTGTGTGTGTGTGTGTGTGTGTGTGTGTGTGTGTGTGTGTGTGTGTGTGTGTGTGTGTGTGTGTGTGTGTGTGTGTGTGTGTGTGTGAGAGAGCATCCTTTAGATACACATGTTTTATGCTATTTGAGTAGATGTAGTTCCCCTCTATGACACTAGATAGCGCCACAATATACATTGCTGTGTCTGTGTGAGATTGTGTATGTGAGTGTGTGTTTAAATTCTATCCAAACATGCTTGCCGTGCCTCTTCAGTCCAGATGATATTGAATGTGGTTGTGTTCCTCAGGACCTGGGCTGTCTGTTTGACATCTACCTGACCCCACTGCAACACGAGAGCTTCCTCAGCAAAGAAGAGGTACGAACGGGACTGGATGACAGTCGCTTTGAATTTAGACTCAAATCATAACATATTTTTATATATATTATCATCAAGTTATAAGTAGTTTCTTAGCTACCTAGGGAGCATTTATTGGTACTATTTGTTTATTCTTCTATACAGGGTTTAGCATCTATTGTTAAAATGTACCCTAATTTTAATTAGGTTAAGGAGATTTAAAAAAAAAACTGTTAAATCATTTAATCTTCTCTTGAAGTATTACTGTATACTTCAAAGCAATCAGAACAACAGTTAGCCACTTATACTAGCTAATGGTTCTCTCTGTTGCTCTCAGATGGAGTCTCTGTTTGGAAGTCTGCCGGAGATGCTGGACTTCCAGAGGGTCTTTTCACAAACCCTGGAGGACCGCATCTCCTGCTGCCCCAACCTCAACTCCCTGGAGACCCCCGAACAGTTCAAGGTACGGACCCCTTGGAACTGCTTCAGTGTGTTTACAGTTGGAGTATCAAAAGGGATGTCGTGTTTTAATCTACTTTTCATATGTACTTCTGTGATAAAGATGATTTTCTTAGTTACCCATTAGTTAGTTATTAATAGATTATTAATATAAAACACATTAATAAGTTGTTGTTCAATTAACAAGAACTTGTTCCATTGTTTTTCCACCTGTCCTCATTTGTGTTTCTATTTTGCAAACAGCAAAAGAGCAATACAAAAATATATCCATATCAATAGAGTTGGATATTTATTTGATTTCTTCTGCTTCTAGAAACTTCTCTTCTCCCTGGGAGGCTCCTTCCTGTACTACGCCGACCACTTCAAGCTCTACAGCGGGTTCTGTGCGAACCACATCAAGGTTCAGAAGGTTCTGGAGCGAGGTGAGAACAACGAAAACTTTGCTTTTAGACCAGACAAAACTGAAACAAACAATGTTTTGGTAAAAAGAGGAGGCGTTCCTCGCAAATCTCTAAAAAAATACATTGATCAGGTGATCTGCAGTATCCCCTTCAATCATCAAAATACATCTGAAGACCAACCCCTTCCTAGAGCCTCTGGTAGTCTGACCTTGGCTGACTAGTACTGGTGTCGAGATGTGCTACCTCTGTCATCGGGACCATCTGGACTTTCTGAACTTATATCCTTTGTCTCTGTCTGCCTCTCCCCTCTCAGCCAAGACGGACCAGACCTTCAAGGAGTTCCTGGAGGCGAGGAACCCCACCAAGCAGCACTCGTCCACGCTGGAGTCCTACCTGATCAAACCGGTCCAGAGGGTCCTCAAGTACCCCCTGCTGCTGAAGGAGCTGGTGTCGCTGACGGACGCCCAGAGCCCCGAACACAGCCACCTCACAGGTACCTGGAGGGGGGGTACGGGGGGAGACTCACCGCTAGGCTGGGCTTTATAGAATCACACCATGTTGATAGTGAAACCGTAGAAACAGCCCCACCTGAGGTAGAACTTGGTATTGCAGTTGCTGTTTC
Organism: Gadus chalcogrammus; assembly: GCF_026213295.1. NCBI lineage: Eukaryota > Metazoa > Chordata > Actinopteri > Gadiformes > Gadidae > Gadus > Gadus chalcogrammus. The sequence continues at coordinate 9,892,089 of NC_079432.1, read as the reverse complement.
AGATTGATTCTGATTGGCTGTATGAATAATTGGGACTTATTAGTTAGCATTAGCTGTCTCCTTTGATGGGCCAACACGAAAATGATTAAAGCCTATTGTTGTTTTCATTCCTCTTCATGCTCTTTATTAAGTGATCCTCCTGTTTTGAGAAACTGTGAGAACCGTCTTGTATTTGATTCTTGTGTATTGGGCGGCAGTAGCTCAAAGGGTCGAGGTGTCCCTGAGCAAGGCACCAAACTGCTCCCGACGAGCTGGCTGTCGCCTTGCATGGCTGACACCGCCGTCGTTGTGTGAATGTGTGTATGAATGGCTGAATGCTAGGCAATATTGTACAGTGCTTTGGGTGAAAACGCTGTATAAATACAGTCCATTTACCATTCACCATTTGTGTGTCCAGAGGCTCTCCGGGCCATGGAGAAGGTGGCCAGCCACATCAACGACATGCAGAAGATATACGAGGACTTTGGGCCCGTGTTCGACCAGCTGGCTGCTGAGCAGAACAGCCCCGACAAGGAGGTAAAACGAACCCCTCCTCTACTCACAAAAAGGGACATCACTCTGTCAGTCTGTCACTCACTCACTCACTCAATTACCAACTAGCTAACTCACCCACAAACTAGCTATTTCTGTAATGCAAAGCAACTAAACAAATATTCTCTCTGTTTCTCACTCTTGCTCTCTATGGCTCTCTCCCCCCCCCCCCCCTCTCTCCCAGGTCACTGAGATCTCCATGGGTGAGTTCCTGATCCATGCCCCGGTGGTCTGGCTCAACCCCCTCCCCTCTCTTGGACGGATGAGGAAAGATCCAGAGCTAACACTGTTTGGTGAGACTAGCCCCCATGTCTGTCTCTGTCTCTGTCACTGTCACTTACTCACTCACTCACGCAAACATATACATGAATCATTTTAATACAGCAAAAAATGTAATCTAGTATGCCAGCATTTTTAATTTATACTAGGTGGCATGAAAACATAACTACCGGAAATACTTTATTACTAGCTTGCATGCTAGCAAAAACAAGCGTCTGTAATAGACCTTTAGTACAGAGAGAAACATAGTAAGCATCTAACAGCTGCTGTTCTCTGTTTAGTGTTCAAGCGGGCAGTGATCCTGGTGTACCGGGAGAGTGTCAAGCTGAAGAAGAGAATGGTGAGTTTGAATCCCAGCAACTTTCTATATTTTTCTTTCCCTTACTGTACACCTGGAAACATTTCTATCAAAACTTATCTTTAGATTCTGTGTTCCATGGTACTATCTATCATCTTTAAACAGCAGTCTTTAATGTACAGTATACTTGCGTGCAATATATGTTCATAAGTTTGATGTGCTATATCTTCCCTCTAGTGGCCAGAAATAGAATAATGCTCCTTAAGCCCATTCCCTATGTAAACAAACATACATGTGTACTCTTACATAACCATTTATTGGTCTGGTTTCTGATAGACCAGTTCACGGTCCAGTGACCAGGACCTGGTGCGGTTCCGCTGGCTGGTGCCAGCCTCGGCAGTCCAGGTCCGCCTGGGGAACATCACAGGTGAGTTAAACACTCCCCGGGAAAATATGAGTCTGTGATGAGTTTCTATGGTTGGCCCTCTCGGATTGGTTTGCTGTGTTTGACACTGTGATTGGTCGATTGGCAGGTACAGACAACCCCTGTGTATGGGAGCTGGTTCACACCAGATCGGAGGTGGAGGGGAGACCAGAGATGGTGTTCCAGCTCTGTAGCAGGTAAGATGGGTCACCTGTCTTTACTATGCTACTTTATAGGCGTTGTTTGTCCTTTGGGGTCCTACGGCCCTCCTAACATGGCTGGAAGGAGGGATCCCTCCTCTGCGTTCCTTCTCATGGTTCCTTCCCACTGGGTTTTGCATGTTTTTCCTTGTCCCTTAGAGGGGTCACAGTGTTCAGGGTGGAGGGGCAATGAACTGTCAATGAAGCCCGGTTGTACAAATATATAGATATATGATATGTATACATTATGTGTGCATCCCAACGGCATTATTATAATCTTTGTTAGTCTACCGTTTGTTTACCTTTTATAATACATTTATTTTACTAAACCATGACTAACCAATGTGCTTTAAACATTTAAAACATATATATAATTGTAATAAAAAAGCCTGCCATAAACAGCTTTATACGTTAGCCAACCTGCACTACATATATCAGGCCCCCCATAGCATGAGTACCTGTCTAACCCCCCCTCTCCTCCAGCGGTCTGGAGAGCAAGGCCGGCGTGGTGGGAGCCCTGCGCTCCATCCCGCGAGACGGGGGCACCGCCCGACGCTCCGGCCAAGCCGACAAGACCCCCGCCGCCTCCTCCCTGCGGAGGCCCCGGGCCCCCACGGACCGGGCCGACCCCTGGCGGCGGCGGCAGAACCAGCAGCTCCACCAGCAGGCGCGGCGCGCCGAGCGCTCCGGCGCGGGGGGCAGCGCGGCGTCGGAGCGGGCCGCGCCCGGCCGCGCCTCCCCGGACGGCTCCCTGCTGGGGGAGGACTGCTGCTCCGAGCCCCCCCCCCCCCCCCCCCCCGGCCCCCCCCGCGCCGGAGACCCCGTCGCCCCGGCCAAGGACGCCCTCCTGGGGAAGAGGGCCCGGCTGTGCCCCCTCACGGACGACCTGGAGGCCCACCTCCGGAGGCTCAACTTCAAGGAGGACCCGGGGTCCTCCAGCGCCGCCTCTCTCCCCCAGGATCAGGAGGGGACGCTGGGGCGCAGCCGGGCCCGGCAGCAGCCCCTCTGGATCCCCCGGGCCCCGGCGAGCCTGCAGCAGCAGCAGGAGCAGGAGGAGGTCCGGTGTCTGAACAGCCTCCTGGAGAGGGACTTCAGTGTGCAGAGCATGGCGTCCGTGGTGAATGAGGACTGCTTCTATGACTCGGTGCTGGGCGTACACAAGGCCGCCATAGCCTCTCTGTGAGCAGGGCGATAGAGGGAGGGTCGACGGGGACCTGGGTGTTAACCAGAGGACATGTTGGCCTGACACATGGGGGCAGTGATTGCGAAAGCTAACCAAAGAATACGGATGAGAATCGCACTTCATACCACTGTTGTAACGCGGACAAGAAGAGTGTAACAGACATGGACTAACAGTCATCTATGTTTTGGAAGCGATTTCTTGGGCATTTTGTCACAGTCAATGTGCCCTAATGTAATTAAACTTGCAAGATTCGAAGCTCAGCTCAACTGACATTTTTTGAGTTCTAAATTAGCTCAGTATCCGCTCGTTCTCTACGCCATCTTCAAGTACTACCTAAAGGATGGAGTTCCTATCACTGTATTTATTGCAGAGGAATCTCAAGGGTCATTCCGGATTACAAAAGAAACATGAATTGGCTTTTCATGCTCGTGAACAGTGCTCGTTCCATCGGGTTTGCGGCTTCGACAAGAGTAACTGTAAAACAGCGACACCAGGTGGTCAATTCACTCAGTCACCTGCCCTCAAATCCTTGTTTCTTTTCTGTGTTTTGTAATACGATTGTAAATAATTTACCCTTGTTTTTTTACATTATGTACAGTTTGTATTAATGTCTATAGCTTCGAAATCTATTATCTGTATTGTTATTTTTGTTCACTTTTTTTATATTAAGACAAGAGCAGTTATTTGTATATTCCTGACTGCTTGATCGGAATAACCCTCTGTATATTCTGCATGTCATATAATTGTATTTATATATTTTGTCATATTTGCGTAATTTCGTGTTCTGATGAACAGTGTCTAAAACAGATGGGTTTAAATTCACTGTTAGCGTACCATAAAATATTAAAATAGTTATTTGCTAATTTATTTTGTTATATATTTGTGCTTTTTTGAAAGGCCTTGAAATGCAGTTTAAGTTTTAAATAAATTGTGCTATATTTAATTTTTAAGAAAAACGTTTAACTTGTTTTAATTGATTGTTTTCATTATGATGTGTGTGTGTGTGCGTGTGTGCTTTCGCTGCGTGGTTACACATAGTCACAGTGAGTCACTCCTTATTAGATCTTTTCACGCATTTCATGCAAATCACCCCTTTCTTCGAATTCTCCCCCTCCCTCTTCTCTTCCTCCTCTTCTCTCTTAAGTCTCCTCTTCCCCAAAAGTGGCAACCACATAACTAAAACACAAAACACTGTTTGTGTAAAAAAATGTTGTTTGTTCCAGTCACTGTTGCATATCAACACAGGTGTATATAGTAAAACACAAAAGTGATGTTTTGACAAATTTATGCCATTCATCACATAAGCAATTTACCATCGTCATGTGAGAAAATTCAAATGTATACTTATTCTTATGCTGTGCACTTAAAATCTTTAATGTGTTCATAACACAATGCCAAAAAAATACATAATTATACAATCAAAAGAAACATGCATGTGATCTCCGTGTTGCCACAATTATGAGTTGATGGTTATCACAGAAAAGCAGTGTGTTTACGCATCAAAGGAGTCACCATCAAACCATGATTCGATGACAAACAAAAAAGACAAAATAGTGTTTACTTAGACCTCTATCAGAGACCCAGGGAATGGTTTAGCAGGAGGTCTGACGCTGTAGGATCCTCAGGCTTCCACGCCTGGTTGAGACCAGTAAAAAGAGATAGAGCTGTGTGTGTTTCTGTCTGTCTGTCTGTCTGTCTGTCTGTCTGTCTGTCTGTCTGTGTTCTGATTGTCTGCATGACAACAGTCTTAACTGTTTGAATGGAATGTGCTTTGCGCGGCTTAACCTGCAGTCAGCCGTATAGACAGGGAGGCGGACCCCTCTAACACACTCGCATGTATGCACACACGCACACACACACACACACACACACACACACACACACACACACACACACACACACACACACACACACACACACACACACATGCACATACATATACTTGCACATATGTGCGCATATACTTACGCATACAAAAGCATATACTTGCCCGTGTAATATTCACAGAGAAAGACAGAAATGGACGCACACACACACACACACACACACACACACACAACCGCAGAAATCCCCAAAATTCCAAACAGCTGAACTAGTGTGTACTCATAAACACGCCATTGTGTGTGGGTGTGGGTATGTGTGTGTGTGGCTGTCTGTGTGTGTGTGTGTGTGTGTGTGTGTGTGTGTGTGTGTGTGTGTGTGTGTGTGTGTGTGTGTGTGTGTGTGTGTGTGTGTGTGTGTGTGTGTGTGTGTGTGTGTGTGAGTGTTTGTGTGGGTGTGCATGTGTGTGTTCGACGAGAACTAGGAATTAGGAGATGCATTCTGCTTACTGTGTGGAATCTACAGAACAAGCAAGATAACCGTTGGTAAGTAGGCCTAATATTTTCTCTTTTGGTTCAGTTTTGCTCAAATGTGAATTCTTAACTTTTTCGATCATGTCTGTTTGAATATAATTGCATTTTCTTCTTTCATGTACACGGTTTTGTTTCATTCCATGCCATAAGCTGCTGTGCACACATTTTCCTAAAGTAGTGTAAAATATTGTTTACTATGAACGCAGTCGATAAAGAAAAACACAAATTCAAGTCTGTGTGAATACGTGCTGCGTAGCTTTGTTAAGAATGCTAAACCCAAACTATTATCGTGCTTTCTTTGTGAATCTTTTCGGATGTGATGTGTTACAGATGTCTTTCGGGTGAGTGTGTTTGGTCAAGAGACTGATTTGGACTCTTCTCTACAGTCCAATTGTAAAGCGATGGTGAGCTGTGGGATTATTATTGATTATCATTGATCACTTCAATGATAGGCCACAAATCTATACACCAGGACATGCTTTCATTGTTTATCTCTAGCCTGGCAGGGATTTTAATCAAGTTATGTTAAGTTTGAATTAATTAGCCATTCATTTAAAATGCACAACAAGAGCCAGTGCTATCGAGTTTATTTAAAGACGTCATAGTGCCTGTGTTATCGAGGCTATATTAAGATGTCATAAGACCTGTGTTATCAAGGCAAGATAGGGGCCTGTAGGCCTATATGTGAACTTCATAGAGCGATGATAGTTAATGATGTCAGAGAATTACCTAAATGAAATGCCCTTCTGAGACTCAGTAAATGTGTGTGTGTGTGTGTGTGTGTGTGTGTGTGTGTGTGTGTGTGTGTGTGTGTGTGTGTGTGTGTGTGTGTGTGTGTGTGTGTGTGTGTGTGTCTGTGTGTGTGTGTGTGTGTGTGTGTGTGCCTGAACACTAGCATGAGCGTGAATTACTGTATGTGTGTGTGTGTGTATCTAGCCATATGTGTGCATGAACAGGGTTTGGGGTGTGTGTGTGTTTGTGTGTGTGTGTGCGTGGGGGGGGGGGGTTAAGTGGTCCATTTATATTCCTGTGCGTGCGGTGATTGATGCGTAATGCCTGAGGGCGTCCATGTTTGCCCCGTAACACAATGGCCTCCGTAGCGGACCGAGAGCAGACAGATGGAGGGGGGGGCGGGGGTCCATACTGTTATTACTATGAATATGAAGCAGCCCCCTGGCGCCAACCCAAACACACGGTCGCTCAGCATCATTCAGTGAGGAGTGCAGTCGTTTAAAACAGCAAAAAGAAACTCCCAATTCCCTCAAGGTTTGATTGCACATGTCTGTCTGACAGAACGTTACAACTCAGACAGTCTATGGAACACTGGAAAGGAATGTGCGGTAGTGGCATTTGAAAATAAATTATTATTAATTGATATTATTAAAGGGGACAAATTAACATGAATTCTGTGAATAATATGCATTTTACTCACACAAACCACACAATATTAGATATGCACAAACAAACACACACACACACACACACACACACACACACACACACACACACACACACACACACACACACACACACACACACAACCCATTGTACATTTCATAGCAAAATTGATCTCTATCAATACTATCAACACTGAAAATATCAAGTCCTTATAACGAGGGCATATAAATGCAAGTCTGCTCTTTAATAAATTCCTGCATGGTTACCGGACCTCTAGGTTAGATTACTTATAATCTATATATTTATGAGTGTACTTGTCATATTCAATATAAGATTAGGGTAACAAAGTGTTCCTCGTCAAAACACGACATCCCTGTACAGCCCCGGCCGTGTATTGTGTGTGTGTGTGTGTGTGTGTGTGTGTGTGTGTGTGTGTGTGTGTGTGTGTGTGTGTGTGTGTGTGTGTGTGTGTGTGTGTGTGTGTGTGTGTGTGTGTGTGTGTGTGCGCGTGCATGTGAGAATGTGTGCATCACCTTCGATTTGTCCTCTTGTTTCCACAGCTTGCTCTCAAAGTACGGTTTCCTTCGGGCCCCGGGCTCTGGGTCTCCAGGGACTGGTTATAATAGACTGTCACCTCTCCTCACATCACACATTAACACACTTTAACACACACACACACACCACCTCCACCGCCTCCCTACTATTTTGAGGGAGGGGTGGGGGAGAGTGTGTTACTGCTGTCCAAGCAGATGTTGGGGTATGTGGGGACACGGAACATTAAACCAGGACCCCCAGGTTATAGATTGGAACCAGACTAGTGATGGTGGTTTAGTGGAACTGGTTTAGTTAAGCCCACAGTGTAATGTGTAATGTAATATAATCATAGGATTTAAGGGGACATATTTTGCTGGATTGGGTTTTTCCTTATTTTTATTTTGGAACAAACTGAGAGAGAGAGAGAGAGAGAGAGAGAGAGAGAGAGAGAGAGAGAGAGAGAGAGAGAGAGAGAGAGAGAGAGAGAGAGAGAGAGAGAGAGAGAGAGAGAGAGAGAGAGAGAGAGAGAGAGAGAGAGAGAGAGAGAGAGAGAGGAGAGAGAGAGAGAGAGAGAGAGAGAGAGAGAGAGAGAGAGAGTAAATGACAAAGAAAGAAAGAGAGAAAGGGCCAGACAGACAGACAGACAGAGACAAAGAGAGTGAGAAAGGAAGATGAAAGAGAAAGACCACACACATGGATGGTCCCATACCAATATCTTACTTTGCTTCTTGCGTTAATCTTTTTACACAACATAATTTCCCCCCATAATCCAGGTGTTTGCCTTGGAGATAGAACACTAAATTGTGACAACAAATAGCTGGAGCCTCCAGTTCACATCGTGAGAAAACATACATTTATGACCAAATATTAAATTGGATCCACTAACCCAACTGTTCAATTTTCCTCTCCAAAAAAAAGTCATAACGACTTAATAAAACCATTAACAGTGGACTGTCTTCAGTAAAGCTACTTTCAACTATAAACCCCAAAGAAAACAGTAAAAGCTTCTCTCAACAGCTGTTTTCTGTCAACGTCATGAATTTAAGCCATCAGAAAAAGCAGAAGCAATAACCAGTGTGCCCCATAGGGGGTGCTGTGCCGTGGATAGAGTGTAACATATTTAGTTGCCCTTTAAAAAACAACATTTAATAAATTTAATTTAATTTTAACAAAACCAACACACGACGCACTGAATTCATAATTCACCATGCGTCCACATCTCTCCGTACTTATATACCCTTAAATGTATCTGGAGTGGACTGAGATGTGTGGTGTGTCTGCCTCCATTCGGGGTCTAATTGCCAAGCAACGAGGCCCTTGTTCCAGGCACCACCACGGGGGTAATGGACAAAACCATGCCGGCGTGGGCTGGATGAGTGCTTAGAGGGGCTTCAGCAAGACGGCCTCCAACAATGACACGCCACTCAATGGGACTCCAATCGGGAAAATTGCGTCTATTAAAATGGATGTCTATTTCGGACAAATAAGCGCAATTATGGAGGAATACGTTTTAGTAGTCATGTGATTGACAATGGAAAATCGTTTTATTTTTTCTTGGTGCCTTTTTTTTTTCACCGCAGTGATAAACTGTGAGTGGGTGCAGTGACCAAGGAGCGGGGGGGAGAGAGAGAGAGAGAGAGAGAGAGGGAGAGATAGAGAGAGAGAGAGGGGGGGGGAGAGAGAGAGAGAGAGAGGGGGGAGAGAGAAAGACTAAGAGAAAGAGAGAGATTATGTGCTTTTGTCTGTATGTTTGAGTGTATGTGTGTAAATGTATGCAATTAACTTAAGTGTGTGTGTGTGTGTGTGTGTGTGTGTGTGTGTGTGTGTGTGTGTGTGTGTGTGTGTGTGTGTGTGTGTGTGTGTGTGTGTGTGTGTGTGTGTGTGTGTGACTATGCCTGCATGTGTGTGTACCCTGGACCCCCTTTAAAAGAGAAGTAATTCGTGTCCCCCTGTTGATTATGATGGTTCCTGTGTAGCCAGGATAAGGTCTGTGTTGTCGGGGGGGTCCGGAGACGCAGGATTATAATTGTGTGTCCTCATGGAGCTGACTGTCATGAAGCTTATCAGCGTGGCCCAGCAGTTGATAGATCGCGCGGTCAGAGAGGAGCACGCTGGCTGATCCATTCCAACGTACCGTCGTTCTTATCCCATCCGCCCAGCCACTCGTTAATTCAATCGCATTCAGAACAACAAAGACCGTAATCTGTCTCGTTTTCATCAGCGAGGGAGGCGGGATTCAAAACAGCTAATCACGACTGTAATAGCGCAAAGAGGATTATTTAGTATGACTTATTCTAATTAATTTGTTCAAGTAGAGACGCCGTGTTCGTCCACAAGGTTTTTGTGTTCATACCCTCTCTCAACGTTTATTGATTTGCCCAAAAGGTAAATTGCTGTCAAAATAGCACCTAAAAAAGCCTTAAATGGACTGAAATTGCAAAAAAATGTATATTCCATTGTTGTATTTTTTGTATTCGTATTGCAGAGGTTGGGCTGAATGGCGGTGGAACGTGCCGGAGTGTCTGCGTCTCCCCACCGCAGAACGCCCTCGCCCCCCTGATAAGAACACCGCTCTGCAGGGTTTCATTTCCCAACGTCGCCGCGAGTGACCTTCAGGTTAGCATCGACGACGGGACCGGTGATCCCAAACAATACCCCCCCTCCACCCACCCCCCCCCCCCCCTCCAAAAACCAAACCCAGGGCTCAAACCCTTCCTCGGTCCTATCTGCTCTGTGCCTCCACAGGGGCGACGCCAACATGAGCCGGGGGTGCGTGTTGTGTTTAAAATGACACAGACGGACAGAGAGGGATGGATGGAACAGTATTTACCGTTGCCACGGATACGGCAGGCAGAACGGCGGTACTTAGAGATTGTTAACCCACACACCCTCATGTGCTTTCGCTTCTCTCTCTCTCTCGCGCTCTTTCTTGTGTCTACGGCAGTTGGGATCCCACCTATCCACTGACACCACAGACACACACATCAGGTGAGATTCCGCAGTTTTTTCTCCTTATTCAATTTCTTTTACATTCGACAAAGACAATTCATTTCAAATGTTTACTTTATTATGATAGTCGTTTTTATAATTGTACACATTTAAAAAAAGCATTTATTCAATATGGTGAGGAAGTTGGTTAACCATGATGAATATGATGGACTAGAAATGCTCTGTTACCACGTGAGGCGTCGGAATGGTCCAGCGACCCAACGACAGGAAGACAAGAAGACTCCAATCCAGTCTGAAGAAGAAGAAGAAAAGAAGAAGAAGAAGAAGAAGAAGCTCTTCCTGAATCCTGAAGACCAATGGCTTCACGGGGGGACATCCCCAAAACTGAACCATCACCACGACCAACGACCAACAAAAACAAAAAGATCCAAAAGGAGAAAAAAGGAGGAGAGGGGGGAGAGAGAGTGGAGAGAGGGGGAGTTACAGAGACTGAGAGAGGGAGGAAGTGACAGAGAGGGGGTTAAAGAGAAAGAGAGAGAGAGAGGGAGAGAGGGAGAGAGAGAGAGAGAGAGGGGACGAGTTCTCCACGTCAAGTGCCAGCAGTAACTCCAGCGACCAGGCCAAAGCGGTCGTACGCACCGGGTTCCCGCTTACGAAAATATCCGAAAAGAGGAAAAAGGGGTTGGAGGAGAGAGGGGGAGTAGAGAGAGAGAGAGAGAGAGAGAGAGAGAGAGAGAGAGAGAGAGAGAGAGAGAGAGAGTGAGAGAGAGAGAGAGAGAGAGAGGGAGGAGAGAAATAACGCAGTGTTTTCTCCCACTTTCCCTCGCCCTCCTCCTCCCCCCCCCACCCCTTTGCGTCTCAGCTGTGAGATGGTCACGCTCGCTCGCTCACTTCAATTCTCATTCTGCTCTTCCATTGCAGATCACTGGAGCCCGTAGTGAGGAATTATCTGGCTGTCAGCGAGGACCTGCGCTGGGGAGATACGGCCAAGGGTGACTGGGGGGCGGCGGCGGTGGTGGTGCTGGGGGTGGTGGTGGTGGTGGGGCTGGGGCGGCTGGTGATGATGAGGGGGAGGACACCGGGAATTCGCAGCCCGGAACGGTAGATGGTGAGGGGGAAAAACCGGCCAGCTTGGGGAACTGCGGCGGGAAGGTGGCCGGTTACGGACCGGACTCGACCAGACCCGAACGGGACCGGACCGGATTGGACGAGTGCCAGGAACGCACTAGGACGGGGACCTCTCTGAATCCGAACCAAACAGGGGCCCAGATCGGAACCGGACCCGGACCTGAAGGATCCGGACCAAACCTGACGCGACCGGACTACCCTCGCCCACTCTAGACTAGACCGGACCCGAACCAAAGACCAGACCGGACCGGACCACCACACCGGGGCGGCGACCACAGACCGGCACCGGCGCCATGCTCTCCTCGGCGCTGCAGATCCTGGCCTTCGCCCTGGCCCTGCTGGGCGTGCTCGGCGCCACGGTGGCCACGCTGTCGCCCAACTGGAAGGTGAGCGCCGACGTGGGCGCCAACATCATGACAGCCGTGTCCCAGATGCAGGGCCTGTGGATGGACTGCACCTGGTACACCACCGGGGTGTTCAGCTGCTCCCTGAAGCACTCGGTGCTGGCGCTGCCGGCCCACCTGCAGGCGGCGCGCACCTCCATGGTGCTGAGCTGCATGGCGGGCTCCCTGGGCCTCTGCCTGGCCGCCCTGGGCCTCAAGTGCACCCGCTGGGGGGGCGGGCGGCGGGCCAAGGCCCACACGGCCGTGGCGGCCGGCGGGTGCTTCGTGTTTGCGGGCGTCCTCTGCCTGGTTCCCGCCTCCTGGTTCACCAGCGAGGTCATCACCGCCTTCCTGGACGCCAGCGTGCCCGACAGCGGGAAGTACGAGCCCGGCGGCGCCGTCTACGTCACCTTCATCTCGGCCGGGTTCCTGCTGGCGGCCGGCGTGCTGTTCTGCATGTCGTGCCCCGGGAGCGGGTCGTTCACGCACCACGACGACTGCTACACCGCCACCTCCGCCGCCTCCTTCTGCGCCACCTCCTCCTCCGCCGCCTCCGCCGCCGCCGCCACTGCCGCCGCCGTCGACCCGGAGAAACTGAGGCAGCGGCAGCGGGAGAAGGAGGAGCAGGAGAGGGAGGAGAAGAAGAAGAAGGAGAGGGAGGAGGAGGAGGAGAGGAAGAGGAGGGAGGAGGAGAAGAAGAGGAAGGAGGAGGAGGAGGCGGAGGAGGAGAGACGCAGGGTCCAGCAGCAGGAGCAGGAGAAGAAGAAGAAGAAGAAGGCGGCGGAGGAGTCGACTCCTCGGGAGAGGGAGAGGCAGTACTACTCCCCGTCCCGCGCCCCACCGTCCTCCAACCTTAAGGGTCGCTACAGCCTGCAGGACTACGTCTGAACCCCCGCCTAACCCCCACCTCACCCCCACTTTGCCTGATGCACATGGAGCTAGCCCTGACCAGACCCTGCTTGGCTGCCTGGGTTTTGTGGCTGCTTTCTGCCTTTCTGCATTGAGGAGGAGGCTTTTAGGTGGGGGGGGTTGCATGTAAGAAGGGGGGGGGGGGTTAGTTGACTTTGACAGCCGTATCACATGCTCTCATCATCAGGGCCCCACTGCAATTACCCAGCATTCAAATGCGCAGCTTGTGGGTTTTCGATTCGCAGGGGTCGGGAGAAAATCTGGGGTTGGGGGGTGGGCAGGGCTGGGAGAAGAGATAAGAGCGGGGTGGGTGCGAGGCGAGAGAGGGAGACACGGAAGAGCACCGTGGAGAAAGGTGTAAATATGAGGGAATGATATCGCACACTGTGGCTTTCCTCTGAACCAAAAAGGACTTTACCAAAAAAAATACAAGTGCCAACCCCTGCAGGGGACGAACATTTAAAAAAATAACAGAAGGAAAAAAAAAAATGCCATTACTTGCACGCTTCAAACACTATCTGCCTTGAGGGATCAAATACATATGTCATATGAATATTAATGAGCAAGCGCTTACTGAAGCTAGAACATCGATCACTTACAGCTCTCGCGCCGTGGGTGACTATAACTTGCTTAGTTCACCTTGTCAATAACTGTTAGCTCCAGCCTTCGACTTCCGCATAAACACTCAAGTGTCGCTTCGCTGTGATTTTAAGCTTAACAAAGAGAGGACGGTCAAAAGTCCAAATCCTACAGTGATCCCCCTGACGCGCCTCCTCCGCGCCGTGTTTTACCGGGAGTCCGGCGGGAGAATGAGGTGCAGAGGAAGGTAATGATGCTCTTTGGTGTCCCATTATCTCCTCACCACGCTCGGCTGCACACACGCGCGCGCTTACCATGCGTCTTTTGTGTGCCCCCGGGGGGTGGGGGTGGAGGGGGGGTGGTCCTCGAGGTGTGAAGTGAGATGTTTCACGAGCTTTCTCTGTAAAACCGTCGATACTCTCGGGTCGTGTTCTATCAGAAAGACCGCATTTTTTTTTATATACTAGAGATTGTTGTTTATAACCTAGGATATGATAAAGTGAGCTTTTTGTGTGAACGAGAAGACCGATAAATCGAGTGTTGAATCGTTCGGGAACACAGGAATAAAAAGAACCACCGCTCAGGCATGTAAGCTACAGCTTTAAAATCAACTGGAACTAACGGGTGGCAGCGCTCAGAAACATCAGGATTTGCTTCTTGCGTCTTCTTTCTTTCTATGCTTGGGAAGCTTTAACTTATTAAAACAAAGGTCCTTAAAGTCATTTTATTTATAAGATATAGGCTATCGTGGCTCTATAGACGTGCGTAATGCGTCATGCGTCATGCTTCGTAGGCCTGACAGTGCGAGATTCCTTCAAGGTGGAGGTGTCCCTGGTGGCAAATAATACAATAAATGGTTTGAAACCACCGTTTTTATTTATTTATTGCTTAGTAGGCTCAAGCCAAAACGAAATAGCTGATGAATGTCTCTTCTGACCCACTTCTCTTCAAATAGCCACCTCAGAGATTATACTTTTTTCATCTAATTATTTATTATAGGGGCCTATCTGTGCGATATAGGGAATGTAGCACATGAGTATAATAATTTATGTTGAATAGGCATAATATGTTGGACACCCTTACAGAAAAAATAATGGATGGTAAAGAGGAAATTGTTTTTCCTACCATTGGTTTGTGTAAACTGACAATGTTGTGGAGATTTCGTGCTAGATTACGCTGCTTCTTCGATTTAATAAAGGCCTATCTAGGCCTATATATTTATCGTCAGATACAAAGACAAGGGCTAGGATTTAAGGGCACAGACTGAAATGGTATTGATTATCAAACAAGCGTTTATTTCTGTGTAGCCCTTTAAAAGAAAAAAATATATATATATCACAGGCATAAGAATGCTAAAAAATGTGATATTAACAAGGATAATATATGCCATGCTGTCAATTCCACGGTTATCGAACTGTTTGTCTCGTCATTTATATAAAAAACATTAAAAGTAACAAGAATGTAAATGATGGACTTCAAGCAATAATAATAATTATTATTAATAATTACCCAACGTGTGACTGAGATCGTTGATTCATTAAAATAATCGTGGCTGTGCTATAGGATAGGCAATACAATAAATGATATACAAAAGGCCTATGTGGGTCTATATTGCGCAGCTTTGCTATATTTTTCTTCAGCATATGATTTAAATTATTTTGGTAATGCTTCTGAAATCCAGGCTCCCTCATAATAAAATGCTGAAAACTCGACTTGTTTTGCTGGTTTTATTTTTTTATTGTGTAAAATGTAAACGTTTCTGATTGTATTTTCCTATACAGGAAACAGTTTAAGGTACTAGTGGTGTAATATATTTTCACATTTCACAGATTACATCCTCTCGTTGAATGAAAACAACTAAATTTGATAGTATAGGCCTACTAGAACAATTAATCAAATTATATCGTATAGATTGTGCACACTTAATATTTCACATGCCTTACACTTATCCAAATGCTTTCTATAATTGTTATTAATTTATTATTTGTGTTACTATTTTTTTATATGTTTGAATCATTTTAATTGTTCGTAATTGTCGTGAAACAATGACCAATCAGCAGTAAAAATGTAAAAAATGTTAGATTTTTAGAATGTGGGATTTTATGAGCTTTTATGCGTTCATAAATCACTTATTAGCTAAGCGAGACATCAAAAGTGACCTTCTTTAGGTCATCCAAGTAAAAGCGCTGAAGCAATTGCGATTATTTTTATTTTCGGCATATTTGATATGTCTATAATTTTGTCTATATAACATACCTCCTATGTGTTTGGTTTCACTTAATAATCGTATTTTAGGCCTACTCAGTGGTGCTTTAAGTTCGTTTCCTTTGTGTCATCCAACCAGACATTGTACGCCTGCTACCACATCATCACTAGGCTGGACAGCTAAACACATTCGTTTCTACACCATCTTAATAACACGCCTAGCACGATAAACGAGTATAGATCAGGTGGAAATGTCGCTGATATTGCCGAAGGCCCGTTTTTCAACGTTGTTGTGGTGTCATGTGGTGTCATCGCCCCCTGTTGGCACACATGCATATGTACAACTGAAAACATTGACAATTAAATGCAATAAATGTAGTTTGTCTGACTGCTTGTTTGTGTATATTCCGTTGTGATTATAGACGATGTTAACGTGAAAGTACTAGGCCTACTTCATTCTTCATTTATTCGATTGAAAATATAGGCTTTGGCTTCCCGTTGAGCGTGCACTCTCTATTACCTTCTGTTTATAGCAATTTAATATCTAACTAATCATTAAGCATATACACCGACCGACATTTTCGTAGGAATAACGCGCAATCAGGCACAACTGCGGAAGTGCCTGTTTGCGCTACTGTGCATTGGATTCATATCCAGTAGGTGGTAGCCTACTGCAAGACAGAATTCACAGCGATTAGTCACAGAACGTTTTCCTTGGGATTAAGTAAATTAACAAAAATGACCCACAAATTGCAGTGATCAGCCACATATGTAATCTCCATAAAATCCTGTTCATCAGCATGTGTTCAGAGGGACTACTCTGAGCTAATGTAGCCATAATTTATTTTCCTAATCGAGGCGCCGAAGATTGGAATTGGCAGGATGATTTTGTCAGATATGCTAGAGTAAACCATCTAATTTACACCCGCATTGATAAAGTTTCCTGCAACCACCCATTTTCTGGAAAGCCAAACGACGTGGTCAGCTCGGGATTGACGAATAAAAACCAAAAGGATCCGGGTTTTTAAAACCCTGTTGCAATTCTCGGTTTGTAGGAAGCTGCTTCATGTCTGACTGATAACTCAGCCTGACCCACTTTCCTTGCTTGACTTGCCAGGGCTGTTTTGTGTGGGTGGTTCCCGTCGTGACTTTTTGAGCGCGCGCGCTCGGGCACACACACACACACACACACACACACACACACACACACACACACACACACACACACACACACACACACACACACACACACACACACACACACACACACACACACACACACACACGAACACGAACATGTTCCCTCATGTGGCGGCATTCTCTCTCTTACTCCATTTTTTCCACTAGGTGTAGCCTATGTTTATTCTTAATATGCAATCGGCATTCATATGCTATATGTAAACACCTGTTCGAATTAATGTGGCTTCATTAATTCGAACAGGTGTCTTGTGGGTCAAGGGGTTTAGCGTTTAAAGCAAGCCTATTATATGATTTCTATGGCACTGGTCACCATGTCAATGTTTTTGGTTAATTATTTTTGTTTTAATCCGTTAATGTATGCAAACTACATGCATTGCATCGGCCCACCAAAATAGATTCAAAGCCATCAACGTTGAAAATGCTGTACAGCTCATAGAAAGTCGATTCTAAAAGCCTGTTTCATGGGATTTTTGCACTCTAAAGTCAAAGGGTTGGTTATAGTGGTCAGAATATATTGAGTAAACTCGAGGATTCTGATTGACTGACGAGGTCATGACGTCAACCCGAATAACCAGAAACTTTTGCCGCGGACTGGAAAATGCTACAGACCTCCACACTACAGATAGGTCTAAATCGATGTGAAACTGCAGAAACAGTGGATTATATTTTTGTGTTTTGCCAAAAAAGCAAACCAGCGATAGATTGGAGTTCTGGGGCCATTGGTGGGGCTATACCAGACGAAAACCATTTCAAATGAATAATGCACATGAGCGAGTGAGCGAGAAACCCATCATGATGCCCACCCAGCTAGCCGGAGTCCTGTGAACAGTCGTGCCGATCCAAGTCAAGGTAAAGTGAGTGAGTGAGATAAACTTGTTTTTTCCCCGGCTATTTTGGGGTTCGTTTTTGGATGTGATCGGTATGGAAACGACGGGAATGCTTGGCAACTCTAAAATCAAAACCCATGGCGGTGGCGGCGAACCGCCTCCCTCCATACGCACACCTCCACAGCCACAGCCGCAGGCATTCAATCAGTTTATTGAACATCAGCACCAACGACAAAATCAATATAACAAAAACAACCACCAACAGCAGTCGATACACGGGGAAAGTGGAAACCGCCAACATGGAGGAAAGGAAAACATTTCGGGGAATCGAGTCGAGCGCCATCAACCACTGAATAATAAAAGTGAGGAGGTGGAGGGGGATCCGTCGCGGTACAAACCCGAGGAGCGGATGGACAGCAGGTACGAGCATGTCAGCCGGGGATCAACGAACAACAACAACAACAACCCTCGGAATGACAACAGCTCTGTTACCCAGTTTAATAATTATTATGGGAATGGAAGAGGAGGGCCTTGCTTTGATCAACATGGCGGACAACAAAGCCAGTCTGGGATAGTGCATTCGGTACAGAACACCATGGATCAAGTTCAAAACTCCCACGAAAGCTACAACAGCCCATACAACCACTACCAGAACTATCGACCTGGCTACGTTAACAGTGGATATGGAGGTATGGCGAGTCCCTCACGCCAGGGCAATAACCTAATGGGCCCTGGCAGCAACGCGACCGCTGCTAGTCAAAGCAAAGCCGCTATGGCTGCTACAGCTTCCCCGGGTGGAGGTGGTACTCGTGCTGGGGGTTTCCAGAGGTTCCCCGGGCCAAATCAGCAGCATCCGTCCGGTGCCACTCCAACTTTGAACCAGTTGTTGACATCTCCAAGCCCCATGATGCGGGGTTATGCTAGTGGCTACCAGGATTACAACAATCCTGCTGCACAACAGCAGCCCAACATGGGGCTTGGTAAAGAGATGGGGTCCCAGTACGGCTCGGCTAGCCATGGATGGGGAGGACAGCAGCGAAATCACCCCTCGATTAGCCCGGGAAACAACGGACAAGTCATTGGCCGATCTCAGGTAAAGGGCACATTTGATTACATATGGTGTTTACGGCTCAATGTGAAACGGAAGTTTGTAAGCCCGTTGGAATGAACGTTGACTGGCTTAGCATGTATCCAGCTAGCTAACGGCTTCGGTTTTTTTTATTCCCACTGCGTTTTAGATGCCTTTTTCATCATCATGTATACGTTTATTGGATACATATAATCGGTCAATTTAGTCTTACACGCAACTCGTTGGCCGTGCGAGCAAAACGCATCAACGGCCAACAGATGTTCCTGGACAGTCTAAAGTTGGTTTCCACACCACGTCCAAGGTGACTTCTTTAGCTTGTTATGCTAGGCAAGGCTAGCACGGCAGAGCTAGGTGATTTATAACTGCGCCCCGAAGCCGTATCTAGCCCTGGCCTGCTTAGGTTCACGCATGAAAAATTGCAAATATTTCCGATATACAGTATACACTATCATTATAATTCATGTATCTGTTTGACGACATGTCATTTGCGGTAGACATACGAGTACATACGGGTCTAGCATCTGCGCCCGTGTAGTTTTCTTTCCAAAGAAACCTTCATGGGGGGGGTTTCCTCTCAAAGTATTTCATGTCACCATTAAGTAAACATCACTGTCACTTTTTGTTAAGGCTTTTCAGACCGTAATCGCTTTACCTATGTCATGGTAATTGACTAATCAGGGGAGTTGGTTGATGTTGTGTATTGGAGCTTTTCACAGTGGACTTGTTGTTGCCTGTGATTTGGCCTCACGCTTCTGCAGGGGGGCCATGCTGTCCCCTCCTGACCTTCACACATGTAGATTAGCCACGTGTCTTCGCCCACATACATAATTTCACAACAAAACCTACAAGTGGCCCATTCCAGTCTATTTTGAAGGGTAGGGCCTTGTGTGGGGCTTATTGCGGTGCCGTAATGACAGGAAACCGTTATTTATCAATATACCTTGTCTTTTATATGTACTTATGAATTTGATATAATGTTAATACTAGGGTTTTATATTTAATTAATTTAATTAACTCACTGAGAATGAATTAAAAGTATTAGGAAACTGCTGTGGCTGTCGGGGAACCTTTACCTTATTCATTCTCCCTTCCCTAGGGTTAAAAAATTATTAATAAGTATGAATAGAAATAAAATATATACAGTTGGTTAGGTTTATGAGCTTGTCGTAATCTATTAATTCCCAGCGCACTTCATTATCAGAGAGAATGAGGATCAAATAATCAAAATGACAATTTGGGCTGGCCAATTGGGTGGCGTTTGAGCTTTGATTGGGAGGAACAGCAGGTCAAAGTGAAAGTCTCTGCCGTAGTGCAGGGCTTCCGACCAGCACAGCCGTTGCCACACCACCATTGGAACTTTCCTCCCCATCACCAGAGTGCTGCAGGAGGCACCAACTGTCTGTTATTTATTTTAAGATATTTGCCAATTTTATCCAAAATATTTTCCTGGTCATGCACACCATGACATCCACTATGCATCATGGGTTAAGAAATAAGCGTGACGAGTTGTACACTTAAGTTATTACACATCGAATTATCTATATTAAGTCGTGCACTATGGGAACCCGATTTTTCAACTCACACTTCAGACTACACTCTAAATTGGTGACCTTATCCATGGTGAATTAATCATAATATTATCAAAAAATATATTACCTATTCTTTATCAATACTTCATTCTACCTACTTTCTCTGTTTACAATGAAAATGTTCCCTATAAAAGTCATGGACTCTCTTGGCTTTATTAAAGATGCTAGGTAAATGTCTTAAGATGATCATGCTCCATTAAACTTGAGTCAAGAAGTTTCTAAAATGAATTATTTTTCATCAATATTGTACTAATATACAGAAAGTGGACACAATCAGACCCCGCCCTGGTTAGAAGAACTCGACATAAGGGCACTCCCTGGATTACTGGGACTACCATATTAATTGTGTTTGATGTTATGTGTGGTTTAACTTGGGTTTTGGTTGTACAGGGATGCCGTTGGTGCTGAACAGAACATAGTTGATGTCAATTTACTATTGGGAAATGCATTATATATATTATATTACATGTTACGGTTCACTTATTCCCTTCATTTTTTTCATCACTATAAAAAAAAAAAAAGATAAAGGCAATCAGGTAAACACAGCATTAGATGACATCATGCATTCCTGTCTCGATATTAAAATGGTAGCTTGCTAGCCTGTGGTAACTGAATGATATTGACTTGAATATGCATTAAACCAGCACCCTACTGTAATGTTAGCATTGGGATATTCCTACTGCGTTCAAGATGCCGTATTCACAACTATGTATTGTATACATTTTGTGGAAAAATATAATCAGGTAATATGGGTGTACATTTGAGGAAAAGGGTAAAAGGGGACTTGTCTGTTTACGCATGATATGCTAGGCTGCCAAGCAAAAGCTAGTAGGTGATTTATAACAGAGCATTGCAGCAGTATCTAGCCCAGGCCTACATAGGTACACACACATATTTCCTAATACAGCATAGAATGACAATCAAACACATGTATACATTGGAAGACATAAAAGTTACAGAAGCCTCTTCTGGTATTCTTTCCACAAGATGCATGCGTCCTCCTTAGTTGTTTCCTCTCAAATGCTCTAGAATCCCATTTTAGTAAACATCTTTGTAACTATTTGTTCCTCAACAATTCCTCAACAAAACGTCCAAGTGGCCCTTTCCACAGTGTACTATGAAGGCAAGCAGCCTTGTGTGTGGAATATTGCTGTGCTGTATTTACAGTGCACCACTTTTCATCTAATTAAGCCCTATACAATCTTGATGGTACTCGCAATCTCGATATCTCGAAGGATGTGAAATATGCAAAATAGAGTAAATGTAGCCTACATGGTATTTAATGTAACATACATTCTTGCAATGTCAGGTGCTTAAAGTACTAATACTAAGGATAGAGCCAGGTAGCTAGCTGCTAGCTATAGCAATCAGAAACAACACTAATAACCACAAAGGTTATGTGGTCTTGTGGAACTATAAAAGTGCACCTTGGCCTGTACTTCATCTCCACCTGCAAAGATGGAAAGACAAGAACATTTGTGAAAGTTTCAGAAAAGACCTACAACATAGAAACAGCCCATGGCACATGTGTATAGATTTAAGAGTGAAAAGGTGAACAATATAGTGGACACCAACCTGTAACACAGATGAAATTAAGGTGCTCATCACAGTAGCGTCGGCTCCATGTGGAAGGGTCCATCCTGGCCATTCCACCACAGCTATGCTCTGGTTGGGCGTGGGGGTCTTCTTGTTCCCATTTGGTGAAGCCCATTCGATCACCGGTCATCCAAAACCAGGAGCTTTTGAAATAGGTCCTACCGTACAGACATTTAAAAAGTCACTTGGGCGGGAACGTAACAAGGCCAACGATTTAGCTGAGACGGACCAATTAAACAAACGGACAGACGGAATTGGTGGCTTGATAGACACTACTGCAAGGCAAAGCAAACACAAGAGTACCTACCTGTGCAGGCCGACCCAAAGGTGGCTGGTCAGTGGGAGGGAGGCACGCGCCACCAGCTGCTGGACCATCTCCTGCTCCCCTGGGCCCCTGATGCTCAGCAGGTCAGAGTGATAGTCTCTGCAGTAGAGCAGGGCGTCGGACCAGCACAGCCGCCTCCCCATCACCAGGGTGACGTTCCTCCCCATCACCAGGGTGGTGCTCGAGGCTGGAGGAGGCACTGTCACCAACTCTGAGCCGACAGAAATAGGGCGGGGGAAGGGTAAAGAAAAGATTCCTACTGATCTCAATTCTGCCCAGAAGTATAATTTCTCAATTCTATTCCTACTATTTGGCTATTTAGACATTTGCCACTTTTGTCCAAAAGGATTTAGTGGTCATGCAGTTGGGGATAAGGGTTCGATATGTGGGATGTTTTTTTAAAGGCCATGCACACTTATAAGATAAGCTGGACTGGAAAACTAGCTATTAACAACGGTTGACCAACAGTTGCACTGGTACCCTGTCCCCCTATGATGACTTTTAGTGATGGCATAAGTGTAGATTGGGGTCCTACCTCCGTACACTTTGACCTCAAGCAACTCCAAAAGGTCTACTCCACAGGGCTGGTATATGTTGATGAAACGCCCCTCCATTCCCCCGCACTGGAAGCTTTGAATTAAATTGTCTTTGGAGACGTTGGCACACCTGAGGAAAAATTTGAAGATTTGCATCACCAAATTATATGACCTAGACAATCTCTATTCAATTAGTCTGATTGACCAAGAAATCCACTATGCATCACAGGATATACTCAGGAAAATTTGTTATGCACTTTTTTTATTGGTGCATTATGACTATTCAGTAATGCACTACATATGAAAACCCATTTGTACTATAATTCAGTGAGATAGACAGGATGGTATGGGAGAGAGAGGGAAGGACAAGCAGCCAAGGACCCCAGGAAGGTATCCAACCCCGGTTCGCTGTAGTAAGGAATCAGCCTTAA
Source organism: Gadus chalcogrammus (assembly GCF_026213295.1). Classification (NCBI taxonomy): domain Eukaryota; kingdom Metazoa; phylum Chordata; class Actinopteri; order Gadiformes; family Gadidae; genus Gadus; species Gadus chalcogrammus. The sequence continues at coordinate 9,869,141 of NC_079432.1, read as the reverse complement.
AGGAGAAATCCGGTGTCAAATGGATTTGGGATATGTTTGGTATGATAACGAGTTGGAATGTTCGTTTTGGAGCAAAAAAGTGCATGTAGAAGTATTATTCAGTTGGCTGTTATAAGCCGATTGTATCAAAACATTATAAACTTGGAACGATGGGGGCATGTGTTATGGTATAAACTAAATCGCTATTTTAAACCACTTAAAAGGCCAGAAGTTGCCCGACACTTCTTTGGTAGTATAATAAGGGTCTTAACATATAAAACAAGGCATTGATAACTTTGTAAGTGTACAGATTGTTTATTAAAAAGGACATTTTATACACACAATACTATCAGCAGTTCTCCCGCCGACGCCATCTTGTTTTTAAAGGTCCCATAGCATGCCCCCAGGTAGGGCTGCTCGATTTTGAAAAAATGAGAATCACGATTTATTTCGTCAAGATTGAAATCACGATTTATTTCGTCAAGATTGAAATCACGATTCTTCAAATGATTCTTTTTGAGTTTGAATAAAAAATGCATTTATTCGGCTTTTAAAAAAAAAAAAACACAGTAACTGAGTTTTCAAAATTCTTAAACTCCACAGTACACAAACTGTTCAAGTAAAAAAATAGAAAATGTTCAAATTTAAAAGAATGTACAAATAAATATGTATCCAGCTGTTCTGTAATTTACATAAAACTTTTAATGAATAAAATATATATACTAGAAAATTAAATAAGACAGAACAATCAGTTGTAATCGACGTCTGTCCTGCTGTCGTCTGGGTTGTGGTCTTGTGTTTTTGTTTCCTTGCCAATTCGTCGTAAGCTACTTTTTGATTGCTTCTCAGGCCCCGTCCACACTAACCCGGGTTTTCACAAAACCTCATAGACAACGGAAAATTCCAAAAGAATCGTTCCAACTCGTTTTTATTAATTTGGAGATCGTTTGATCCAAGAATCGAAATCGTGATCAAAATTCGATTAATTGCACAACCCTACCCCCAGGTGTGGTGTGTTTTAAAAAAAAAAAATGTAAACAAGCCGTTTAGGTATCTGCCCCTTATGACGTCACAGGTGGGCGTCAACAAAGATGTCTGACGGATAGATGAGCAACGTTTGCTACAGTCCACTGGGTAGGCTGGTAGAATGACCTATCCAGTACACATCTAGGTGGACACGCCCACCTGTGATGTCATAAGGGGCAGATTTCCAAAACGGCTTGTACCAGCTAATCACACCACAACTGGGGGCATTCCATGGGACCTTTAAGACTCGATAAGTAGATTGAAGAACACAGAGATTGTGCCATCCGTCAACAACACGCAAGCTGTGATCGCCAACCTACTTATCGAGTCTTAAAAACAAGATGGCGTCGACGGGTGAACTACTGATGGTATTGTGTATATAAAATGTATTTTTTAATAAACAATCTGTGTACTTACAAAGTTATCAATGCCTCGTTTTATATGTTAAGACCCTTATTATACTACCAAAGAAGTGTCGGGCTACCTGTAGCTTTTTAAGTGGCTTTAAATAACAATTTTGTTTTTTCCATAGCACATGCCCCCATCGTTTCAAGTTTATAGCGTTTTGGTAGAATCGGCTTAAAACAGCCAAAATAAGAATGCATCTATGCACACTTTTTTGCTCCCAAACGAACATTCCAACTCGTTTTCATGCTAAACGTATCCGAGATCCATTTTACACCGGATTTCTCCTTTAATGGTACGTGCTCTACCCGGTGAACCACACGGGCACCCCGTAGCCCTACCTTTTGCCTGGGGGTCAAACACCCTAGCCACTACACTATCCTCCCCTACTATTGGACGGACGACAGGGTACTGTAGGGTGGACCGACTGGTGGTTGGGATACTTTTTCTTCCAGTGTCTCACCTGGGATTGTTGTTGCCATTGTTCTCCGGTGAGTTTCCAATGAGGATTTGTGCATTGATCCACTTCATATTCGATTCTTTGAAGGCGGTGACCTCGATCTCTGCCACCTTGTACACGCCAGGAAGCTGGACCCTCCACCATGGTTTTCTTTCCCTATAGGTACTACTCCAAGTGTGTGCATAGTGGTCCTGATCGTCGTTCCCATCGATTGCTCTTCCAGCCGGACCCGCTTCAAAATGAGTGTCTGTTGAAGACTGCTTAGCCGTGCCACTCAACGCCACGTTAACGCGGGCTGCAACTTGAACTGAAACCACAGAATAGCTTGTTAGGTTGTATTCTAGTGTTTCATTGAAATGCTTGCCTTCCTGGATGCCTTGCCCTACATTTGGTGCATATACTGTAAATACCTGACCATCCAGGAATGTTCAACAGGTGGATGACAGTACCTGGGGTATGACAAAATTCTCAAATACTTTAGAGTAACATTTTCCTGTCTGGGCTTAAATAATCCAGTCTTGAAGGGTAAATGAACCCCCACTTTTGAGCAGTAGATTATCATGTTTGTTAAACATGTCTATTATTTTCCACTCGAATGTGTAAAGCAGGAAAGACGTCTATTTCAGTGTTCTGGCAGGCCAATTGTAACTAATTTAGTATAATTCCCTCAATGATTAATAAGGTAGTGATGTGGATTACCTACCAATGAAACTGCATACAAGACCGCTGGACCTCATAGTTCTGAAGAAGTGAAATCAAAGTTACTGTCGATAGCTACTAGGTATACATTGTATACACCCAAGTGTGTGTGTGTGTGTGTAATATATTTGTTCTATTTATATACATAATGTGGGACTGTATGTGGATGATGGCTGTAGCAAGATATATACAGTAGTTATCTATATAGATGGATAGCTAGAGATATAGACAAAGTGCATGGTTTGGGGCAGCTAGAAATAAGGTTCGGCAAAGGATTCAGGAACAGGGATTCTTTATATAAGCCGGAATTATGATGGCTTCTTAGCTACACAGCAAGTACCGTAACAATAATGACTATGGATGATTGTGTCGCTGAGCGATCGCTGGTCGGTTGAGAACCTAAAGGTTAAGATTGTCTAGCTTTGTATAGATGTCCCAGCGTCATTCAAGTCTGGGAGCATTAAGATTCCATGTGGGCAAATGCAATGGTAATAAAATAGATCTTGGGTGTGCTTAATTTTCACGCTTAAAATTATTGCACATTATATGCATATTGATTTATTTTGTAATGCTTATTTTGAATTTTTTCATTTGATGCCATAGTGCGCCAGTATTTTTACCCTTACCTTTTCAAATAAGAAAAAAATAAAGATATAGTACCTAACAGAAAACTGTACAATTGCTTTGAAATAAACAGACTTACCTGAAATAAGTACGTGACACTCCTGAAATAAATATATTTATAAATATTATTGATGAAGTATGATTTGAGATCTAACAAAAAATAATTATCATACTACCGTAGTTTGAAGTTACAGGGACACAGCAACCAAAATTCAAGCTAGTCTTCTCTTTGACTTGAAGATTGTACTCTGGAGATCCTTCAGGGATGAATAAATACTCTCTATCCACGACATGCGCAAGTTTATCTTGGATTTACATGTATACGGTTGATCACTATACATGTAAATATTCATTTACCATGCACAGAGGCACCTGCATACTCGGGAATGCAGACCAAAGAAAAGATGCAGAAAGGAAACCAATTAACTCACTTTACATTTTTTTTTCTTCACATTACTGTTGAAGATAAGATATGGGAATCAGCAGGGAATATGGTATGACAAAGTTATTTGGAGTTCTTTTGCGATACAATATTAAAGCTAGTGTAGGCAATTTGGATAACTAGCAAGATTTGGCTAGATTTCTAAAGCATCCAACCACAAACATCCCACCCCTCTTTTGAGGCCTCCCTACTAAGCCACTCACCCAAAACATGTAGCTCGTCAGAGATTTAATGGATATAATTTGCAAATACCTGTCAGCCATGCAAAGTTACACGGGAGGGCTCCCTACAGCTTTCTGTAGACGAGGCACAGAATCTCTGTTAAATAACCAGCTGTGCATTCAAAATGTCATGTTCACAATATGGCAACAAAGGAAGCTGAAACGCCTCTTGCCTGTCAATCCCCTACATCTTATCTCCACCACAGGTGCCTGAATAAAACACTCTTCAATGGCAGAGAAACGTAGGGACTCTCAAATCTTACCTACAGCCTCTCCAACCGGTTTGGATTTGGTTATTAGAGTGCACATGATTAACAAAATATGTAAACCCACTAATGATGGAGGGAGAGATTTTGCGTCTACTTTGACCAATGATTTTACTATTCAAATGTTACGGTTCTGCCCTATGTCACTTCTTGCCTCTTTCTCAGAATCATGTCCCCCTCAAGTCAAAGTCTTGGTACATACAATAAAAAACAAACGGGCACCAAATAGACACAAACAACAACACACACCTGCTGCACATCACCTCACTCACGGCATTATGGATCACGATTTTCTTGAATCATTTTTGGCAACTTTTACAATAAACCTTCTAACCCCATTTCGAACCCCACCACCCTGTGCCCTTGTCTGGAGGAGCCCGACAAAAGTCATGTAGGTGGAGTGCAGCAAGGCTCCTTTTTAAAATCGTATCACATAGGAAATTGATTAAAGCAACAAATAAGAGCCATTCATTACACGCCTACACCCACACGCAGCAAACCTGACTGATGCTGTTTCAGCAACGCAGACAGAGTGATTACATTCATGAAATATATATATATAAAAATAAAACAACAATAAAAAGGGATCTTTTCCATGGCTTTAAAGAATCCTCCATTAGTCTTCTTTTGGACAAGTGTCTAAAGAAGTTCTTAGTAGAACAACATCACAGTAAATTCTCCACCTAACCCGTCTTCCTCTGTCTGTTTAGGTCCCGCCCATGGACGCCATGGCGATGAAGCGTTCTCAGCTGTACGGCATGAGCAACAACCCGTACTCCCAGCAACAGGGGGCGCCGTACCATGGCCAACCCTATGGCTCGCCATTGCCACAACGTTATCCAATGGGAATGTCCGGAAGAGGTCAGATGACCACAATGGGTGGAATGCAATATCCTCAGCAGGTAGGCTCCCAGTCCGTTTGCGTACGTTATTGATTAGAGAAAAGTATTGACAAGCCCATGAGCTAACTTTGTGTTACCGTGTGTTTGAGACATTGACATTGTATAATACTGAGCTCTTACGTTTAGAATGATCAACGTCCCAGTGTTCCACATGGGAGAATATCACCCTATAAATGCAGTCTGAGAGTGCTTCTTAGAAAGCCGCGGCAGGTTCTGTGAGGGGAAGGGGTTTGAGTCCTGCAGCATGGTAGTGATACTGGAACTACAAGTACAACAGAGCCATTGAAGGTGACAAGCCCCATGGTTGATGCATCTCACGGCAGGCCTCCCGCCCGCTCCGGTTGTATTTAGACTGCCTCCAAATCTCTGTGAGAGTAAGACCTAGAGAGGACCGTGAAGCTAGCTGCACTGCTCTCAGGTCAGATGCTGATGACACCTGACCCTGGCCTGTCAACTGTCCTTCTATTGATGCAGTCGAGCTGTTTGACCCAATAATGATGAATCAATCAATCGATCTTCAATTATCATTCCAATCATACATTGGTCTTGTGTGTGTATTTATCATTGAACAAGGGCACTTTTGAACAGAAAAGGTCATCGTACTAGCACCGGTGGAATCTGTAGTGCCATCGTCGGGAAGTAGACAAGGAGTCGTTATCCCAGCAGCCGCAAACTTAATGTACTTGACCTACTTCTGGCTGTCCCTTGTGACGGTAATTCGATGAAGGGTATCCCCCTGCTTCGATCAATAACTCAGGGTTACTTTGGCCCATTTAATAGGGGAATACATCCCGGGAACCGTAAAAGAGAAGCTAATTTTCCCCCTGGTGCTTTTTATTGACGGGTCTGGGATGTGTGAGTGATGATCACTCCCAGGCGCAACACGCAAACACTATTTATTCCAAGAAATGTTGTCATCATCTCGTTACTATGTGTTGATTACATCATTACCCCTTCTCACCGTCTGTTTTCTCGTCGCTGGGCCAAGAGGAGCCGTGTGCAAGCTTTTCCCGCTCGCCTTGAGTTTCCATCTGAGGGAGCGAGTATGTTAATGACTTGTGGCAGCCCTAGGGCCTAGGGAGGTCCCCTCCTAAAGCCTCCAGGCTCTGGGGGTGGAGAAGGGGCCGCCTCTGGTACGGCAGGGACCCCACACCGCTCTCCTTGAAACATAATAAAATACATTAAAGGTAATGCACAGGAATGATATCGGACATTTGAACATATGTGTGTGTGTATCTATGTATATATATGTGTGTGTATATATATGTGTATGTGTATGTATATGTGTATGTGCATATATATATGTGTGTGTGTATATATATATATATATATGTGTGTGTGTATATATATATGTATGTATGTATATATGTGACCTGTGTAATGCCTGATGGTTGTTTCAATGGTTACTGCGAGTTATATCATTTGAAAATCTGCAACGAAAGCCTGGGGAATCTGTGCTAATGTAATGTGTTTAATGTGCTGGTGCCAGCCTTTTTTTTTTTTTATCAGATGACCCTCACGGTCATTAATTGAATGCATAATGTGCCGGCCTGTTTGGCCTGGTTTCTGAACATCAGTAAATCAGGGCCTGCTGTGAGCCACCTCCCTGATGTAGTAGAATGCATGGTGAGTCCAAGCTCTGCATGTGATCCCAATGTGACTGTTGTGGAACAGAGGGCGCTCAGCCATCCTCAGACCACAGCCCTCACACTGAGGTGATGGACAACACAGGCAGTGGGGAGCGTTAGCTTCATATGAGCACTTATTGTAAGCGTGCTGGTTATTTCTAAGCGGTTACTTTCCTTAACCTTTATGGTTAATGTAATTATTCCGACAGGAAGTTAAGAGATGAATGTGGAATGGGCTCTGATGAAAGGCTTCTCGTGGCTCAGTCACGCGAGCGTATATGATTCATTAAACGAGCATCATCGCCATTAATTGCGTTCCTTTCGTCTACGCACGCATTTCGGCGTAGACTGCAGAATGTTTTTTCGTGGAAATTCTTGCCGCACATTTCTGACGTCAAGCAGAAGTGCTTAGACTGTTGACCCTCAGAAGAAAGCAGGCGGCACTCCATTACACTAGGCTAGCATTTAAACTGTTAAACATAGTCCTGTTTTATAGTGCACTGATCAGCCTGGACATAAACTGGCCACATGAAAGGGATGCGTATGAGGTCACTTGATCAAAAAGATACCACATGTGGTTAGCAACCTAATGCTATCTCTTGCCAAACATCCAGTAGGTTACGGCTTGAATGAATAAATTAATAAACTCTCAATACTTGTGGGACCAGTGTTCCATGAGGCTTAGAACCAAGATGACCTCTAAGGGAAAAAGTCCTATTCCCTCCGGCTTCCGGACAATAGAGGAGGTTCTCCTGTGTTACTTGGTGTTTGGTAGACATGCAGAGGAAAATGATAACCGAATGAAGGTTCATTCACAACTCGATGAAGGTGACATGAATCCTAATTCTTTTGTTTCTCCATACCACCATTTCCTCTCCTCCTCCTCCTCTTTATCTCTCTGCCTCTCCCCTGTCCTCTCCTCTCTCCTCTCTCCCCCCTCTCCCTCTCTTATCCTCTCTCCTCTCTCCTCCTCTCCCTCTCCCTCTCCCATCCCCTCTCCTATCTGCTCTCCCCCCTCTCCCCTCCCTCCACTCTCCTCCTCTCCCTCTCCCTCTCCCATCCCCTCTCCTATCTGCTCTCCCCTCCCTCCACTCTCCTCCTCTCCCTCTCCCTCTCCCATCCCCTCTCCTATCTGCTCTCCCCCCTCTCCTCTCCCCTCCCTCCACTCTCCTCCTCTCCCGCTGGTCAGATGGCGTCGGTGGGCTACAGTCAGCAGGGTATGGGGGGGTACAGCCAGCCCGGGCAGCCTCCTTACTACAGCTCCCCTCAACACCAGCCCGCCGCCCCCAGCCAGACACCCTACATGCAGCCTCCCGCACCGCTTCCCCAGCAGGTAGGACCGCATCTCCCACAATGCTCTGTTTTTCTAAGAAAAGGAGCGCAGTCATTTCCTGATGGATGTGATTCTCTGCTGAGAAACAGGCCCTGCCAGTTTTTGCATTTAAAGATTCCTTACAGGTTGGACATTATGATATATCATATTTACTTACTGTTAGTGTTTTTGAAATGTTTTTTTCAACATAAGTGTTATGATATATCGTATGGGTAGCCTCTTTCCTGATTGTATTTCCTGATGGTTTGAGGGCTTTTTAGAATTGAAGATTTGTGGAGAACATCTCCAAATTGTCCCACCACCTTCTGTCATTTGTATTTATGTTAAAGGGCTTTGTCCCTTCATCGACAGGAGGATATAGACAGACAGGGAAGAGAGTAGAAGAAGAGAGAGGGGAAGAAGAGCGAAATAAACAAAGCCTCGGACCACATGTGAACCCGGGTCGCCTCAAGTCCTCTTCCCTACATGGTTGGTGCTTTGGTGGGTTGCCTTTCTTTCCAACCATCTTTCCAACCATACCATCTACCCCCCCCCCCCCCCCCCCCCCCGCCTCTCCAGGAGGTGCCCCAGGAGGCGTATGGCACCAGGGTTCAGTCGGCTGTGACCCCTGGGAAGACCAGCCACGAGGACCTGGGTCTGAGCCTGCAGGACAGACCCTCCAGCCTGCCTGTAAGACACACACACACACACATGCAAACACCATAACAATACCATAACAGCACACGCACACGCAAACACTATAACAATACCATAACAGCACACGCAAATACCATAACAATACCATAGCAGCATCACATCAACATCACCTGACAAACAAACACGCACCCAAACACTATAACAATACCATAATGGCACCTGACACACAAACACGCACACTATAACAATACTATAACAGCACCTGACAAACACACACCCAAACACTATAAAAATAATAGAACAGCCCCTGACACACAAACACGCACACTATAACAATACTATAACAGCACCTGACAAACACACACCCAAACACTATAAAAATACTAGAACAGCCCCTGACACACAGAAACACACACTATAACAATACTATAACTGCACCTGACACACAAACACAGTATAACAATAATATAACTGCACCTCTGGCACACGTACCCACACAAACACTATAACAATACTATAACAGCCCCTGAACTACATACACAGAAGCCATATCTTGTGCCACTTTTCATGCTCTCTGTCTCTGCGCTGCATAACCTCTGTCGAGCTCCAGTTGAGGTGGTGGCGTGCCATTGGAGGACAGACTCCTCAGTCAGGCAGAGCCCACGCCTCTCTCAACCAATCACAGCCCTCTATTTCTACCAAGTGTCCTTCTCTGTGTTAAATCTCTAGAACATCCATGGCTGTGTTTTGTGCATGTGGCACTGTTAGGCCTGTTGGTTTATTATAAGGGCTTTGAAAGGAGAGGTATATAAGTTTGGCTGTTAGGCTTGAACACTTAACTCTTTACTTGCTATCTCTTTAATTCTTTCTCTGTCTTTCTCTTTAACCAACTCTCTGGCCCTCTCTGTCTCTAACTCTGTCTTACTCACTCAGTTTGTCTCCCACTCCCTGTCTTATTCTATCCCTCGGTCTTTCTCTGTCTCTCTCTCTGATTCTGACTCTCTTTCTCTCTGTCCCTCACTCTCTGTGTCTCTTATCTCTGTCTCTCTCACTTTATCTCTTTCTCGCACCCTCTGTCTCCAACTGTCTCTCTCTCTTCGTCTCTTTCTATTTCTCTATCTCTCTCTGTCCTCATCTCACTTGCTCTCGAACTCGAGCCCCGGTCTCCGTCTCATTCTGATGTATTTATCTAATTTTACTCTAAATAAGCGGTTATCCTTACCCTCTCAAGTCTCTAGTTACCCTACCTCCTTTCTCTCCTCTCTCTCTATAAATCCCTCGCTTCCCCGTATCAGCAGCAGCTGCAAAGAGCTGCTGCTGCTGATGGTGTTGCCATAGTAACGGGGGCAGTTTCCGCGACAAAACAGAAAACGCTAGTCTGTCCAGAAGGCGGATGAAGGCAGGTCCTCAGCCACATTAATCTGACCCTAAGCATTGCTTTGGCTCCCTCACTTCTATTTACAAATGGTCCAGCCATTGGCCCATCAATCTCCCCATTCCGACCTTAGATTCGTGCCAAGGCCAATCACAGGTCAAGCGCCATCCGAGGGGCTTTCCCAAACTGTGTGGTGGTTCCCCAGGGCTCTATTGTACAATGGAAGACTCAAGAGACACTGGTCAGTGCTGAAACTGTTAGGGCTATCCTAGGTAGCTGAGCCCAGGAGGCTTTCGATGACCAATAACATCTGTTACAACCCCTCTATAAAAGAGAAATATTACCTTGGAGCACGGCATTACCAGAGATGTAAAACGGTACCTCAAATCTAAAATGGTTGTCCTATTGAACCATTTGACTGGGGGAGAGTTCCTTGATTACTGCTGGCTAGAAGGTGAATTATAGCATAAGGTTAGACAAAAAGCATGGCCTATTAGCATCAAAAAGCTGTTGAATCGTTATGCTGTATGTTTTCAGTAAACTAGAGACTCATTTGGGTCTTTATTTTGAAAATCTATATTTTGACAGAGAAAGAGGGAGAGAGCGAGAGGTATAACAGTGATGCGCCGAGAATAACAGAGCTGATTTGGCTGAGCTGTTGGCAAGGGGAGGGGGTATGGGATGCTGGCCTACCATTGGCCATCCCCGGGGAAGATGGGCGATCTGAGAGCAGTTCCTCTCCTCTTCCATCCCTCTCTCTTCTCCTTCTATCCCTCTCTATTCTTCTTCTTTTTACCTTCTCTTGTCATCCTCCTTGCCTCACTCCTCTGCTGCAAGGTGTGTCAGGGTGTGGGGTTTGATCATGGTTGCTGAAGGGGTGATTTTCATTGCATCCCAGCATGCTGTGATCCGAGATGCTAGTCTCCATGATTCCATGAGAATTTATCTGATTTCTTTGATCTTAAATCCGTAGCGTTGCTCCTTTTCACTTGGTTTGTGGGCCGAATCATGTGCCCAGATATTGTGTAGAGTGGAATGTACTCTTGAGTCTTTGGATTTAACTCTAATGGACACAGTGGATTCTTGGGGTTCAGCCCATTAGGCTACAAATATATGTCCCATTCTGTTAACTGATTAGTCCCTCATCACAAGAATCAAGGATTTCACAAGCTAACTAGTTCAACGGCTTTCCAGTACTTGATGCTACAATATTATTAATTGAGATTACGATATTTTTTATCTTTAGAAGAGTAGTTTATTTTGCTTCAAATGCAATTTGAGTCTGTGCAACAATCTGGACCCCTGTTGTCAACATTTAAGGTTTCTTGAGGTTTAACTGTGGTAAATATAACTGTGTTTCAGCTTCCTGTTTTCTGAAAGGACATTTCTATTTTAGGGTTTCCAAGCAAGCACTAACCATTGTTCCGGAAACTGCCGCGAAACTCGCTATAAATGGCACAAAGCTGATCCTAATTATCTCCAACAACGTCTCTGGTAGCACTACTGACGGTGGACGCAAAACGATGTGAATATAGAGTTTTACAAACAAAAGCCGGCTCTTGTTTGACGATGAGTAGCTGCTTCATAGAGAGAGAGAGAGAGAGAGAGAGAGAGAGAGAGAGAGAGAGAGAGAGAGAGAGAGAGAGAGAGAGAGAGAGAGAGAGAGAGAGAGAGAGAGAGAGAGAGAGAGAGAGAGAGAGAGAGAGAGAGAGAGAGAGAGAGAGAGAGATTCAGTGCAGAATATTTTACACATCTGCTCCTCCTCTCTGTCTCTAGTGAGTCTAAAGAACAGCTCGTTCACGGGCCAGGCTCTCAAGGTGAAGTGGTCCTTTCCATCGAGACACGCACACGCGCTGTCTGGGATCTGTGTGTCGTTATTAATCGTTGTGTCTGTTGGCTTTGTGTTTGTAGCTCTCCTGACAAAACTTCATGTGCTCACATCAATTAAGTTAATTATATACACATGCCCCAGCCCTTGGCTATTAATATGCGTTTGTATCCCTATTCCTATTGCTACTTCCAACCACACCGCCACCCCCACCTCACATTGAAGCGAGCAGGAGGAGGGAGGAGGCATTTCTGTGCTGCCAGTTCAAGGGCAGTAACTTGGAGGGTCCAACAGAGTTGTCCGAGGTTGAGTGGTTCTGCTGACCCATATGCACCTGTTGTATCCCGTCCCGGTAACATGCACAAGAACTTAACGTGGGAAACCCATGTCGTCTCTGCTTCATAGGGTCTTATGTGGGGAAAACATTATAAAGTATGGGCCATGATACAGTGCCGTCGCATAATTAAATAGTAGGGGTCGAACCCCCCCCCCCCCTTCTACGGACATGTCTCAGGAAGTGAGACCTGTCTCTCCAGTCGGAGCCCCCTGATCCAGAGCTGCTAGCTGATGAGGTGACTCATAGAGGTCCCTGCTGTGCCCCCTCGGGGAGGCCCCGGCCTTGTCCTCCCACAGACTCTGGTCCTGTCCTCTCTGTCGCCCACTGCATTTAGCCTCCTTGTCATTTCTTCATCCGTCTCTTTCTCTTTCTCTCCGTTATTCTCTTTCTGTCCCTCCCTCTCCATCCCTGTCTCCCCAGCTCTCCCTAGGTCCCTTGGTCTCTCTCTGTCCCTTGGTCTCTCTCGGTCTGTTCTCTATGTCTCTGTATCTCACTCTCTTTGTGTCTATATTTAAAGGTGCAGCTGTCAGTGTAGTGCCTGGCTCACCCAAGGGGCTGCTGGGAGAATTTGTCCACTCCTAATTACTCTCAGCACTCTCTGTTACTCTCACGGTTTCTGAAAATCCTTCATCGTGTGTGTGTGTGTGTGTGTGTGTGTGTGTGTGTGTGTGTGTGTGTGTGTGCGTGTGTGCGTGTGTGCGTGTGTGCGTGTGTGCGTGTGTGCGTGTGTGCGTGTGTGCGTGCGTGCGTGCGTGCGTGCGTGCGTGCGTGCGTGCGTGCGTGCGTGCGTGCGCGCGCGCGAGTCTTTGAGTCACATCTGAATAAGTGGTGTAGCTGGAAAGTCCCCTTCGGTTGGGTTGATGTGCGTGCGTCGGGAGACCTTAACCAACCTTGGTAATTGCGACTATAAATCACGCAGGCAGCGGCAGCCGGCGCACCTCAACCCGACGCCCGCGGCCGCCGGAGACGAGGGCTGAAACGCAGCCAGCGCTGTCCCCCCCCGCCCCCCCACCACCCCACCCCACCCAACGGGGAGGTCGGTCCGCCGCATAGACATGGGGGCCCGTTACCATCCAGAAACAAAAGGCAGATCTGGACAAATCTATTAGCATGCTAGGCCGTTAGCATGCTATCCCTTCAGCAGGGATAGCATGCATGTGTTAGCATGCCAGCAGTAATGGGCTAGCATGCGGTTGGAGTTTAGGGCGATTGCGTAGGGCAGCAGGTCTCTATAAAGGGGGGAACGCGTTCTTCTATACTAGGGGTGCTTTGAAGAATTGCAGGGGAGCATTTGGAACATTTCAACAAGGACGAAACCAAAAGATAAAGCTAAAACGTTTACAAATACAATTGTTAGTTTCAGTTATATGTTTTAAATGGTTGTTTAGCTGAAAAAATATCTTTAATTAGTTCAAAATGTCATGCGATGATGCAACAGCCCTGTAAGGATTTTGGCTTCTCAAACCAATTTTCTTCAGCAAATGAACCCTTTAGTGGCACGACGTGCTACATGTGCCATGGTCCTGTTGTCCCTGTACCATGTCTGTATATAAGACTTCTTGCAGAGCGAAATTATCTTGTTCCGAACAAAACAGATGCGTAATGGTTGGCATCACGATAAACATCATTTTCCATGGGTTTAATGTTTTCATTTCGTGACTAACAACAAACCAGTTTCTTCAGCTGATTCAGGAGCGGTTGAAGTCAGTGATGTGTTTCTAATGAGGCTGTCTGACAACATACCTCTGAGCCAGCACTCAAGACCTCAGACTCGTTGGGGGAACCACAGCTGGTTTTGCTGGCTCAAAAGAGAATACAAATAAAGTAAAAACACTGTTGATGGGTGATTTCCAACGGGGGAGGGTACCGGATGTTGACAAGGATATTAAAATGGGGAAGGAATTAAAATTTCGATCTCATGACTCCCAGCAAAAAGGTTGTGTGTTCCAGCTCCAATGTCCTACAGGCTACTACCAATAGGCCTACTCTGAGATGGATTCCCTGATCTTACCCTACCCGCTCCTTAATGTTGGGCTGGATCTGATGGCATTTATTGTAAAATAAAAGGGTTTGTTAATGTCTGAAAAGTCAAATAGATGATTGAGGCTGATTGCTAAATCGCTTTCATTTCCCTCCCTCCCTCCCTCCCTCTCCCTCCCTCCCTCCCTCCCTCCCCCCTCCCCCCTCTCCCTCCCCCCTCTCTCCCAGGACCTGTCAGGCTCCATCGATGACTTGCCCACGGGTACGGAGGCGGCCATCAGCTCTGCGGTCAGCGCGTCGGGGTCGACCAGCAGCCAGGGAGAGACCAGCAACCCGGCCCAGTCCCCCTTCTCCCCCCATGTCTCCCCCCGCCTCCCCGCCATGCGCAGCGGGGGGGCGTCCTCCTCCTCCCCCGTGGCCTCCCCCGTGGGCTCCGGCCAATCACGCTCCGGGCCCATCTCCCCCGCCAGCGGCCCCGGTAGGTCACCTGACGCACGCAGTCAGTCAGTCAGTCAGTCGTTCAGTCAGTCCTTCGGTCAGTCAGTCCTTCGGTCAGTCAGTCAGTCAGTCTGTCAGTCCTTCGGTCAGTCAGTCAGTCAGTCAGTCAGTCGTTCAGTCAGTCCTTCAGTCAGTCAGTCAGTCAGTCAGTCATTCATTTCTTAATTCATTCTCCCTTACACATGTTCTCGCAGTAACACACTCAACGTCACATACAACTACACATTATTCTTTAACCCACACCCCCCCAATTACGCACACAAACACCGTCACAAGCATACGCAATTAAGTATTCTTACAACTCCTCGACAGTCTTCACCACGGACTGTCACAACAACACACATTCAGATAAACACATTTACAAGCAATTACAGATTTATACTTCTGTTAGACCAAATGGCACGCACTACAAGGCATGCACAGACTGCATGACAACAAAGTAAATGTATAAGTATACAATTATTGTGTATTGGTTGTCATTGTGCGTCTGACCATGTGATCATGCGTGTGCTGTGTGCCGTACTGTTACCATATGAACTGTTTTCTCCTGTGTGTTTCAGGGACCCAGGCGGGCCCCCTGACCCCAGGCAGTGTGTCCCAGGACACGGGCCCCCACGCCTCCATGGGGCAGTCCCCCATGTCCCAGGACAGAGGTGAGGGCCCTCAGCATGGAGACTCACCAGACCAACCATTATAGAGAGTTCCGTTCTAGAATGACCTCGGCTCAAAGCGTTTCATACTCACTATGAAGTGGTTTACAGAAAGTAAGCTGTACTGTGTACAGTTCCAAACAAAATACTGTGGCTCCTAGGAACTAAATATGCATCCTAGAAAGTAAGCTAAATGACTGAAGACTAAAATAAGTTCTATGCTGACTCAATTCTGAGGTGTGTGTGTGTGTGTGTGTGTGTCTGTGTCCGTGTGCGTGTGCGTGTGTGTGCGTGTCCGTTCGTCCTCAGGGTTTCCTCCCGGCATGCACCGTGCCGCCCCGGGGCCTCAGTTTGGCCCCCAGACCCCAGGGCCTCCAATGTCCCCTCACGGCTCCCCCGGGGGGCCCATGCACCACGGCTCGTCCTACCAGCAGGGAGGGGGCCCCTCCTATGCCCAGTACGGGCCTCCAGGTACGGCCGGGCCGTTGTCGCTATTGCACACTACATTGGTACATTCACGCAATTACACAGCCACACACACACAGAAACACACCTACACATTCTCTCACACACACACATTGTCACATACAATTACGCGTTCTCCAGGTACGCCCGGGCCCCTGAGCACGACCACCTGGTCACCATAACCCATGGGTCCCCTGTCCGCCGAGTCCACAGTTGAAGTGTGTGTGTGTGTGTGTGTGTGTGTGTGTGTGTGTGTGTGTGTGTGTGTGTGTGTGTGTGTGTGTGTGTGTGTGTGTGTGTGTGTGTGTGTGTGTGTGTGTGTGTGTGTGTGTGTGTGTGTGCATGGCCGATAGGTGATTAATCGTCTGTAATGAATCATCTGCTGCTGACTAGCTCAACAGATGTCCCTCTTGCCACGCATGCCAAGTGTGTTCACATCGTGTTGTTTTTTACGGCAAGGAGCCACAGCCTCACACGCCTGTAGTCAAGAGTTCAGCCGGCTCCAATGGAAGGGTTTCACCTCTACGAACCATCTCCAATGTGTTCACTGTAACCTGGTGTTGTTGAGGGTTAACTCTGGTTCCCTGGTTACTCAGGGAACTAAATGATCTAGTTCCCTGTTCATTCGGGGAATTAGAATGAGCAAAATTGTTCCAACATGCTATGTTTGGATGGGCTTTGTGCCTTTATAGACAGGAGAGTGACATTCAGTATAGAGCCAGGATTCAGTCAACGCAAGACATATTGCCTACATGCTGGTTTATGTTGAGCATGTACCACGTGGGACCATCCAGATATGCAAATTGGCATTTCACTTTGCCGGGAGGCAGTTTCGTACTCCAGCAAATCGATCTGATTTTCTGGAGTAGGAAAATGTTCAGACAGTCAGTTGTAAGAAGAATACTTAATTGCGTATGCTTGTGACGGTGTTTGTGTGCGTAATTGGGGGGGTGTGGGTTAAAGAATAATGTGTAGTTGTATGTGACGTTGAGTGTGTTACTGCGAGAACATGTGTAAGGGAGAATGAATTCAATGAATGATTGACTGACTGACTGAAGGACTGAAGGACTGACTGACTGGCTCGCTGACTGACTGACCTCACCCTCGCGCGGGTGAGGATACAACATTTTCCTACTCCAGCGAATCAGATCGAGCAGCTGACGAACGCTTTTGCTCTCTTTGCTCTTTCGGCATCCAGTTGTAAGTGACTTATGTCCCCCCCGCCCTCTGTGTGGCCCCAGGTAACTACCCGAGGCCCTCTCACTACGGCGGGGCCCCCACCGCCGGCTACAGCAGCCCCGGCCCGGCTGACAGCATGGGGACCAACGCCGGCAGCCCCATGCACGGCCAGGGGCCCTCCACCCCTTCGGGCCGCAGCCTGGCCCCCGGGGGCCCCGGCGGTCCTGGGGCTCCCGGGGGCCGGCCCTACCCCGGCGCCCCCACCCACATGGCCCCCACGTCCCCTGGCATGCCTCAGCCGGCTGGCCAGGGCGGGGGGCCCCTGGGAACCAAAGGCATCCGCAAGCTGTGCGAGACGGGCACCCACGCTGTTCCAGGGGCCAACGCTGCCTCGTCGTCCTCGTCCGCCACCCAGTCCAGGTGAGTGTGCAGCCCGGCTGAGGACGGTTGTGGGGTCACTGTTTCCACCTGTCCGTCCGTCTGTAGTAGTAGTTTGAGTTAGGCGCTATTTTCTTGCTTTGTCTTTTGAGTTATTATCCTTTTGTGGACGTAAAGCCCCATCAACCGCTGTGTGATCTCTCTCCCCCCTCCAGACCCCCCTTCCCCCGCTCCCCACTCTACCCCCATCACCCCTGGCCCCCGGGGTCAGGGCCCGCACTCTCCCCCTCCCCTCGTCGTCCCCATCCTCACCTCCACCCTCACTCCCCCCACCACCACCACCACCACCAGCACCACCACCAGCAGCACCAGCAGGGTAGTGGTGTGACCCCAGCTCCCCCCTCCCCCCACCACCCCTCCAATCACCATGGGTAGGTTCAGCACGCTGGTGCCATCGCCCCGCAGAGTAACGAGTAACCGAGGGAGTGCAGAGAGCGACATGTCTGGCTGCACAGACCTGGGAGCAGTCTAAACCGATACTGGCCGGGAAACCAAAATGGTTTACACAATGGAGACCGGATATTAGAGGTTTGAAACTCAAACGTCCACGCTTTGGTTTAAAGTGTCGGCTAAATAGTGAAAGTAGGCTTTGGGGAAAATTGGATAAAACCACTTGGACAAATCGATGAAACCCGGTCTGATTAAATGGAGAGTGGGCGGGGTCTGCAATGCATCTCCCTCGGTTAATGTGTTACCCTGCGGTCATCTAAGGGTGGGACCGATGCATAACCTACTGCTGGAATGAAGCGGTATCTCTCCCTGTATAATCGACTCACTCTACTGCTATCCTTGCAGTATACTCGCTCATCCTCATGAGTGTACTCGCCCGTTCTTCAGCTAACAGGCCTGCCATCTTCTGTCTCTGTTGAAACCCATCACTGGGTTTGACACGTGTTCTCGGTCCACTGAAACGTAACCATAACTGCTTCTTCCCTTCCTCCTCCAATGACACTCTGCTTCTCTCCTCCCTCTCTCTCCCTGGCCGGCTGGCCGTCCGACTGTGGCGCTGAATTGGTCCAAACTGCACGGCTTGTCTAAATACAGATGTGTGTTTGGTGTTAATGGACTAACCCCTCCCTTCCGTCTGTGAGACTGAGAGACGCTACACACTAGCTAGGTAAAGTCCAAAAATGTATTAATGCAAAACCCATTTCTTCCTCTTTGGTGTCCAGACAGGGTAGTTTCCCAGGTATGGGGCCGATGGGAGGAATGGGCCCCGCGGGCCCCAACACCCAACAGCCAGGTAACAACTGTGGAAGAGTAACCTCTCAAGGGCCCGCCTACAATGTCCCGCCCACAGGTTAGGACTGTTGTGTCACTTCCTGTTCCTGAGGGAGCTTCTTACTGAGTTAATGAGCCTGGAATTTATTTCTGCTTCTCTTTATTTTCCTTTTTGTTTTAAATAGTTGTACTGTTCAGTTCAAAACTGAAATCCATTTGAAAAACAATCCCCCTATGGCTGCTTTATTGTAACCAATCGGAATACCTTTCTCCCATCCAGGCCCCCCGATGATGTCCCCAGACAGGATGGGCGGTCCCCCGGCAAAACAGAGGGTTGGCCAAGACGGCCCCGACCCTAACACCACTGCCCCCACCACTGCCACCACCGAGCCACCCAAACCAAAGGTAGCTCTCTGCATTAACCAATCAGAACCCTCCAATCAGGATCCCTCCCGAATGGTAAGGATCCCTCGGGGGAATGCACCGGAAGAATGTTGTGACGTTGCAGCAGCCAATGAGACGAGAGTCGACGGGAATTAGAACGGGGAAAACATCAGAGGTGTGCAGCAGACTGCCTTCCCTTTGTGTCGTTGATTCGCTATATTCGACCGGAGATCAAGAGTCAGAGTAGATCTGCAGGCCTAGTTATCTCCCGTATCTATCGTGTCTCAGCGCTAGCTGGCGCAGCGTAGAAGCAGCCTTAGATCTCCGGGTGCTCACCACACCTGCGCTGACGGCTCCACCTCTCCCTCTCCCGCTCTCTCTCACCGCTTGTACCATTTTTAGACGGGCTCGGAATAGACGCCCGAAATTACCTCCCCTGGCTCACCGACGGAGCTCTGCGTCGCGCTCCCACCGACGCTCTGCTTATTTTTGTTTCGGTTTGTGTTTCTTTGGATCGCTCCACTCGCTTCACCGCCCGTCACTCTCGTTAAAGTTTGGCGTGCGTTCCTCTGAACAGTTTTTCTCTCTCTGTTCCGCTCCCTCCCCTTCTCCCTTTCGAAGAGGAGGAGGAGGTGTAGCTTTGGTGTGTGTGTGTGTGTGTGTGTGTGTGTGTGTGTGTGTGTGCGTGCGTGTGTGCGTGTGTGCGTGTGTGTGTGTGTGTGTGTGTGTGTGTGTGTGTGTGCGTGCGTGTGTGTGTGCCTGTTTGTGTAATGTGCACGCTTTCTCTAATGTGTAATGTGCAACTCTTGTTTTTCTCGCTCTGGGTTCTAGAAGATGTCTGTGCGCTAACGACAATGACAGCTAGCAGCGGCGGTAGCGTAGCTTTGTGTGTCTCCTCATACCCCTCGCTGAGCTGACTTGGGTTCGCCGCGTCTCCATAACGGAGGCTCCTAGTTGGTTTGTTTTAACGGCAGGGGGGGCTTTTAAAGGCAGGGTCTAGCATCTGGGAGTCCATATGTGGGCTGTGCTAGTTGGAGGAGAAGGGGGAGGCCAGCTAGTGTAGCAGGCTACAGCGACGGCTCGCCTCCATTATACTAGGCTATGGTCTCAATGGCTCCAAACAGTTAGGAAACAGGCATGGAATTATTTAGACTTATTTGAATGTATTCGAATACTGCCAATATACTTAAATTCAACGGACCTCAATTGATGGATTTGATAATAAATATTGGCTTCACTAGCAGATATTATCAATATTGTGAAATACTCACTTATAATCCTTCTGACTCCTGAATTTCGAAAAGATTTAGAACTAAAATATTTTTGTGTATTTATACTAAACATTTTATTCTTTTAATTGTATTCATCAAACACTTACCTGGTCGTTATTGGACCCCTCTGGCTACCCCTCCCACCACATAGCATCCCCGTTGCCACGCCAACCTCCACCCCCACAACATGCGTGTTCCTACGAGCCTCGCCTCAGCTCCCCCCTCTCTCTCTCTCTCTCGCCAGAAGCCGGGGGGAGCCGTGGTCTGCGGGACGGGGGACAAGGCGGCGCGTCTGTACGAGCTGGGCGGGGAGCCGGAGCGCGGGCCCTGGGTGGACCGCTACCTGGCCTTCATGGAGGAGCGCGGGACCCCCGTGCCCGGCCTGCCCACCGTGGGCAGGAAGCCCCTGGACCTCTACCGCCTCTACATGTGCGTGAGGGAGATCGGCGGGATGGCCATGGTGAGCAGCGGGTGCATGATGGGAGAGCGGGGGAGAGAAACGCAAGAGAAGGGACCCGGTTTTGTTTGGCAGATATTCCTGGGAATGGTTGTATTGGTGAGCTGCTGGTCTGGCGTCGCCCCTGGAAACCAGTCTGCCCGAGGAGACCATTGTTAAACCTGTTCTGAGGAGATGCCCGGTGAAACTGTAGATAAGATGAGATGACTGATTGCAGCCTAGTTTTTAAAACTGGTTTACAAACCACTGGTTAAACCTAGTTTAACAAATCCTAGTTGTGGTCACGGACCAGGTAGACCAGGTGGTGTGAACCAGATTTATAACCAACGTGATGCACCGTTCTGGAGCCTTCCCACGCATGGCCATGGCTTTTATATTCTGACTTGTGCCGTAACGATGCTGTGGATGCGTGCCGTTCACGCACACATGTGCAGAACAAGCGACTGAACGGTGCGCAGGGCAGTGATTATGATTTGATTTATAGCTGGCAAGCGGCAACTGATGATGTCAATTCCCGCTTGATGACTATAAATCAGGCTTTTGGGTCTCACACGAGCCAGGCATCTGTGTTTGAGTGAGGAAACGACGCAAAGAAAAACATAAAATGGTTCATCTCAGATGGGAGTAGATAGATTTTTTTTTTTTTAAGATGACCCCCTACCACTTTATTGTAAGAAGCTTACAGTAGAGTCAC
The DNA here is from genome assembly GCF_026213295.1 of Gadus chalcogrammus. Taxonomy (NCBI): domain Eukaryota; kingdom Metazoa; phylum Chordata; class Actinopteri; order Gadiformes; family Gadidae; genus Gadus; species Gadus chalcogrammus. Next base: position 9,847,743 of record NC_079432.1, on the reverse strand, counting down.
AAGGCAAAGACAAATGTACTTATTGTGTGTCGCTCTTGATAAAAGTGTCTGCTAAGAGCCCTAAATGAGAAGGTAAAGAACAGCATTTGGTCCTCAGGTGAATAAGAACAAGAAGTGGCGGGAGCTGACGAACTTCCTGAGCGTGGGCACGTCCAGCAGTGCCGCCAGCTCCCTGAAGAAGCACTACATCCACTTCCTGTTCACCTACGAGTGCCAGGCCGAGCGGGGAGAGGAGCCCCCCGCCCTGGGGGTCCTGCCCTCGGGGCCGGGCCCCGGGAACCCCAAGATGGCCTCCCCCCAGCAGGCCAGGGTCCTGCCCCCCTCCCCTGGTGAGACACACCGGCCGTCTGTCTGTCTGCCTGTAGCCGGCCTGGTCTGTGTCTGTCCGTCCCTGTCTTTAGCCGTCAAGCTAGGGGTCTGTTTATCTGTCTCTGTTGGTCCTCCTCAGGCATCAAGCAATCTATCTTTAATGTCACAACAATAAAAGTCATCATAACCTTATGAAATATGTGGGATGCCATGAAATAAATCCTGAAACAATACAATCTTTTGAACACAATAATATACAACACTTGACACTCCAAGAGGCTGTTTGTTTGGGCAGTATATTGTAGAGGGAGTGAACAGAGTATCAGTCAGCCCAGATTTAATTTGGCATATGAGAGTTTGTGTTGGCGGTAGATTAGCACACACACACACGCACGTTCACATGCACATACACACATAGTTTGTAGACAGCAGTGACCTGAGTCTGACCTACTTTCCCACGGTTTACAGACCAGTGATAGTCTCTCGCTCTCTCTCTCTCTCGCTCTATCTCTCTCTCTGTGTGTGTGTGACACAGCATTCTTCACGCATATGCTCACATGCTTTCTCTGTAAACCTGAGCGACACACCATAGGAGCCAAATAAGAGCAAATTTAAAAAATCAAATTTAAAAGTGCTTTTGGATTTGCAATTATTGTCCAAGTTGGAAGTCCCAGTTAGGGCGATAACAACTCTGTTACCTGCTGATTTCATGAGAACTTCTGAATAGAACAAACCAGAGTAGCAGAGAAAGGATAAAATGGAAGAATAACAAATTGTATTGTCTTATCAAATAACATGAATAATCGAATCATATTGTATGACTAAAATGCCCAGTTCATACTATCAAATGCAACACAATGTGCTGTAAATTCAAATAAATCATAAAACATACAATATAATAATATAGTACCAAATAAAACTCATTTGTCCAGCTCCCATGGGCGCGCTGCAGCGGCCGGGCACCCCCCAGTCCAGTGGGAGGCCAGAGACCCCCGGGGAGCCCAAGCGTCCCACCCCCGCCTCCACCCCCCACCGACCCCTGACCCCCCAGCCGGGAAGCAGGTACACCCTCAAACTGATGTTAATGATAACATCGTGAACCACTCCGACTAACGTTGAACCAAGTTAATGACATGTGATTGTTGCCATGTTAAAATAATGAATAATATTATAATAACTATTTGTATGTATATAACTTATGTGTAAATAACTTGACTACATCTTCCCACTCTAGCGACCCAGCGGTGTTCCACGGAAAACCAGGTCCAGGTCCCAGTGGCGCCCCCTGCCAGCCGGGGCCGGGAGTGCAGGGAGACGGACTGACCATGAGGATGCACTACGATGGACCCCCGCGCAAGGGTGAGACCACCAGAACGGGCTCCTCCCACCGATCAGCTGTGGTCAGCTCTGATCGTTTCTTTTAAAGGAGAACCATACTCAAACACCAGGGGCCCTATTTTTACGGTCTGAAGCGCAAGTGGGCGGCCAAACGCAAGAAGCTTTGTGGGCGGTTCTATGGCGATGTTGCTATTTTACCGGCGGATAAATTACTCTTGCGCCCGACGCAAATCTAAAAAGGGTTGCCCTGAAGTAGCCTTATTACCCGTAGGTGTGGTTTTGGCGTAACGTGCAATGAACCAATGAGAGTGCCGTCTCCCATCCCCTTTAAGAGCCATGAGCGCATTTTAATCTGACGAGTTCATATTTTGACAGTGCGTCTGCAGACTCTGATGAGACAGATGGATGACCACATGAATTTCAAACTTCAAATGGCTCAGTTCATGGCCAAATAATATGGCCTAATTCACACATGGAATAGCGTTTTCTTCCACAACTTCAAAAATACTGAGTCCTCAAATAAATTTTGGCAAAGAAAACTTAACACACGATACCATAACACATATGATATGCGGTAACTGTGGTTCTATTTAATGATATGCGCAATACATTAACAAACAATGTTTCTTACCAGTATTATATGCATAATCGTTATCGACTTGTGTTCTAATATGCATGTGTCCCCCCGTTAATATACATTGCCTTGCACTTATGCGTTACGTGTTTAGTTTGTGTGTGTTTAAACAGATGGATGCACACAAGCGCGTCCGCATTCATTAATTATTTTACACATACACTCACGCGCGCCCACATTCATTCATTCTTTTTAAAAGTTATGGGCTTGTACACGATGTCTGTGTTAAGAAAATATGTGTTTGCTGTACGTGTTAGCAGATGCATTCATTCACCTTTTATTTCCAGACTCATGGTCCAATACATACACATACCAATACAAACAAAAGCACATACACAAACAACAACAGGACAATTAACAATTAATTTAAAAATATGTTTTCAGGAAGAGGTTCTGTGCGAGAGGTTCACGACCACATGGATGACTGGTGTCGCACAGTACTAAGACCAGGGTTTGACAGCAGCATAATGATGAGGTTACATGAACCATTCGATCTGCAAATACATTTTTGCATCATGTGTGTCTAGGTAGATGAGAGAAGCAAAGTGTATGTGCGAGGTGCACAAGCAACATTATGCATGCGCCCTTAAAAAAGCATCTGAACACTGAACACGGAATTGTTTTCTGAATCTGCAATCTAGCACCAGGGAACGTCTGCGCCAGAAAACGCCTCCTCCTTTCGCCGAACAGCCCCTCAGGGCGCAAGATCGTTCCCTAATTTACAGACGCGTGGCGGAAGAGGGAAAAGAACGCTCTGCGCCAGTTGCAAACTAGCAACGACACGCGTCGGTGTAGAAAGACAATTGTGCTGGAGGCAAGATAGGGCCCCAGGTGTCTTTGGTTTGCATTAGAGAACTCAAACACACGCTATTGCATGCGTAGCCTCTGATTGGCTGATATAGTTCCCTTGTCACCTGCTGATCAAGCCTTGATGCGACACACCTGTCCTCCACACCTGCTAATTTACCCTTAATATAAGGGCTGTTAAAGCCCAGCCCCGGATTGAACCAAACCTGAAACCATATCTCTCTATCCAGATGATACGGGTCATTTTTAATAAGTGTTTTATTTGTGAGCAGGTCCTGGTCCCGGCGAGGTCTACGGCCCGGGTCAGATGCCAAGTGGGGCCATGCAGGACATGTACCCCCGGGGGCCCCCATCAGGACCCCAGCCAGGGATGGGGGGCGGCCCCAGGCCTCAGTACCCCTACGGACCGGGCTACAACCGCAGGTAACACTCACTCACTTACTCACTCACTCACTCACTCACTAGGGGGACTAGTTGTAGTCAATTGATTCTCATACGATGTGTTGGTCATCGCACCGTAGACCCTGACTCACAATATGAATCATTACCAACCGTTTGTCTCATTATGTGGACTCTCCATGTACAGTAGTTAAATCAGTCCTGTTCGATCTGTCCTGTTCTACCTGTACCTCCTCCTCCAGACCGGACCACGTGCTGGGTCCTGAGGGCAGCCTGGCGCCCCCTGTTGGACAGAACAGCATGGCTCCGTCGGGGAGCGACCCGGGCCTGTACCCCGGGAACAGATACCCAGCCCAGAGGTAGGACCCCACTCAGTCCTGTTCAGAAACACCAGGCAGCCTAAAACCCTTCTTAAATTGGTCTAAATCTGACAAAAGTCATTCAAAATTATACAAAAAGGAAATTATACAGAGTTGAATTGCTTACTCTCAAAATATGTGGTCTTTTTGAATGAACCATAATAATGAATAAAGTGTGTTTCTCACCCATTGATTATGATGATTCATGGTGCTGTTTGCCTTAACTCCTCCCCCTCCAGGCACGGTCAGGACAGCTACGGCCAGCAGCAGTTCCCTCCCAGCATGCCTTTCACCGCTCACCAGCCCAACATGTACCCCCAGCAGGTCAGTGTCTTGGCCACCAGAGGGCGCTACCACTCCCCACCCCCCCTCCATTACTTCTTCTACTACTGCATTTATTCCCCTTCCTAGCTGGCTGTAGCTACTAACACTAAGGTCACAGTGACCATATATGGGCAGGGCATGTCCTTGCGGGTGTTGTTCCCCCTGACTGTTTCCAGTCGGTGGCAGCGGTTGACATGTCTCCCCGTGCCTTATTGTTGTTGTCTGGCAGAAGGGAACGATGAGAACGGCAGGGGTGCAGTGAAGGACACGGAGGTCGGAGGGTCCGCTAAGGTTAAAGGGGGTTCAATTCACCCCAACAGTCTGTTTCTCCGCCCTCTTTCTCTCATCGTGTGGATTTGATTACTTAAAGCGTTGTTGACGTGTGACTCAGATGTTCCCCTGCACTGAAATGTATTTTTTAAGTCACCATGAGGAGGTGTTTACCATGCATCAGGAGGTTCCATTCTCTGTTGGGCGGCTTCCTCGTCTGTTGATAGATAAAACTAACCCTGGTCAGCGGACTCGCTCGAGTTTGAATCATAGACGGAAGCACGAGCCGAAGCGGTCCATGTTCGTAGTCCTTATTATCTTCACGTTTCGCCGTCCTCCGCTTCCCGCATTAACGGACCGGAATGTAGCTCGGGTCGAGTCGCTCCGACCAACGGATTGATTCCCAGACCAGTAGTCGTAGCGACGGAGGTTATGGGAGGGACTGTACAGCGTGTCTCATGGCTGTTTGGTGTGTTTGGCGTTTCCAGGGTTACAAGAGGCCCGGGGAGGGGCTATACCCGCCCGCCAAGCGCCACGAGGGGGACCCCTACCCTGCGCAGTACAGCGGACCCCCGCCCGAGGTTTACGGCCCCTACGCCGGGGGAGGGGGGTACATGGGCCCCGACAGACGTCCCGTCCCGGGACAGTACCCCTACCCCTACCCCCGCGACCGCATCCCTCTCGGGGTCGCCCAGGGGCCCCCGAAGCCACCCATGATGGGTGGGGGCCCACTGGCCCCCGGGGACTCTGGGGACCCGGCCCAGGGCCACATGTGGCCCCACAGGACAGACGTGGCCTACCCCTACCCCGGCCGCCCGGGGCAGGGGCCCCAGTACCCCGGTCGCCCCGCCCAGGGCCACGCTTACCCGGGAATGGGCAGAGGGGACGACCCCGAGGGTAGGGGCCCTCAGGAGAGCCAGTGGGCCCCGGGGCCCCCGGGACACCGGCAGCCTCCCTTCCCTCCCCACGTCTCCCCCTCCTTGTCTCCCTCCATGGGGCCCCTGTCCTCCTCCCGCCACCCCCCCTCCCCCTTCCCCGCCGGAGCCGCCATGGCCAACCACATCGCCCGGGCCCCCAGCCCCTCCTTCCCTCGGCCGACGGGAGGCTCCCCGTCGCCGGGCCCCGTGGGCCCCTACATGGCGGTCCTGAAGAAGGGGACCCCCGGGCCGGGCCACTACCCCGGGGGTCCCGGTCAGACCCTGCCTCTGGTCCAGCGGGAGCTCAGCTTCCCCCCCGGCGCGGTGGAGGCCACGCAGCCCCGGCTCCAGGCCCGCCGCCGGCTCACCCCCAAGGACACAGGTTCGAACCCCGGCCTGACCACGACCCAGGACGCATCGCCCCGTTAGTCAGGACAGTGAAACATAACCGCTGTAAAAGCTTTTGACAGATGGTCCCTACAGCGCCAACTGTTTGCTGAGATATACTTTCAACGTTTATTAAAATGCAACTATTATGAACGGAAATCTCCGAATCGAGAATTGATTTCGAACTGATTCGTCAGGTATGTGGGCGTCTGCTGAAGGTCTGAGTCTGTATAAATAGCCCCGCATCCTGCTCCAAACATTTGTCTTTTTGTGGTTAGATTCCGTTCCAACAACCTTTTTAGAAAAATAGCCATAAAAGATAACCTGAAGAGGAGTTAAATTCAGCCTTTTCCGCCCGTGCAGTAATGAGTCAGCTTCCTTCGTACTGTTCCATCCACACGGTGATATCCAGTCCCGCTCTCGCTCTCCCCCCTCCCCCAGGAACCCCGGAGGCGTGGCGCGTGATGATGGCCCTGAAGTCGGGCCTGTTGGCCGAGGGCACGTGGGCCCTGGACACGCTGAACGTGCTGCTGTACGACGACAGCACGGTGGGCTCCTTCAGCCTCAGCCAGGTACCCCCCCCCCCCACCACCACCACCACCACAATCACAACCTTTACGATTTTATTCAGTACAATTGGTTTTTTTTCTGTAATGTGTAGGGAAACAAGACAACAAGACATAAGTTATGTTGTGCTTTCAATTGTGTATTAATTTCAATGGCCATTCTGCCCCTCTATGTATCATTTTCCTACTTGGTATTTTCTCTCATTGGGATCACTTCAGATCCCGTTCCCAAAGCAACCCCACCCAGAGGACACCGTCGCACTCCTCTGTCCGCTCGTATCTCCCTCTTCTAGTCCATTTATTCCCCTCGCTCCATCTCTCCGTTCACCCAGCGAGCTTCTCCATCTTTCTCCTCCTCCACCTCTCTGACCTCTGACCTCCACCTCTCTGACCTCTGACCTCTTCTCCTCAGCTGCCTGGCTTCCTGGAGCTGGTGGTGGAGCTCTACCGCCGCTGCCTCATCCAGATCTTCGGGATCCTGGAGGAGTACGAGCTGGGCTCCCAGGGGCCCCAGCCCAGCCTGCTTGAGCCCCCGGGGGCCAACCCCCCGGCAGAGGAAACGCCACCGGCGCCTCCCACAACGACCACAACAACAACAACAACAACCAAAACAGTCTTCAGCCCTCATCTCTCTGACGGCCAATCACAGCAGGGGGAGCAGAGGCTGCCTCGGCCGTCAGCAGAGAGGGAGGAAGAGGAAGAAGAGGAGGAGGAGGAGGAGGTGGTGCTGATAACAGCCGAGGAGCCAATCATTCGTGCTGTGAAGCAGGAAAAAGATGAGGAGCAGGAGGTCGGCATGGAGACGGAACCTCCGGTCTCCATGATTCGGGCGAAGGAAGGAGTCAAGGAGGAGAAGGAGGGCGCGCGAGGAGGGGAAGAGGAGCCCTCGGAACCCGCCGCTCCTCCTCCTCCTCCTCCTCCTCTGAAGCAGGCCAGCAGGTACGACCTGCTGCCCCTCCTGCTGGAGGAGGCGGGGGAGGGGGCGGAGGCGGTGGAGGCGCGCTGGGCCCGGCTGGACCAGGACTGCAGCTTCACCAGCGGCCTGCTGCACTGGCAGGCGGGCGGGGGGGACTCCACCCGGCACATCCTGACCCACATGGAGCCCCCGGGCAGCGGGCAGCACCGCCACGCCGCCCCCCCGGACGAGGAGGAGAGCCAGGAGGAGGAGGAGGAGGAGTGGGAGGAAGAGATGAGTGAAGAGGAGGAAGAGCATGGGGGGAAGAGGCCGACGGATGTTGCCAATGAGCTGCTTGATGCCCGTTCTGGTGAGTCTGAGAGGGTCTGTCTCCCTCTGCTGGTAACGGCAGGAACAACACTTTGAGGAACGCTGGTGGCACGTTGGCTAGCACTGGACTGCAAGAAGGACCTTGGTTCGAATCCCCCTTGGGACTATTCTTTTGCTATCTTTTATCTTTTTACCTGACCAGGCCGCATTCATAAAGAAATGTTTAATGCAGCTCACTTTCAGCCTGCTGTGTCTCGTTTTTGGAGATAAATATATAATTACGTACGGGTTATTATATCATCACGCAGAGCCCCATAAATCGTGCACAGAAATGACCATGAAATGACCATGTTCCCCGTGTCTCCCCCTCCAGGCCCCTCCAGGCCGGAGGTCCGCGGCCCACCCCGCGGGCCCCTCAGCCCCCTGGAGGACGAGGCGCGGGGCTGGGCCGAGGCGCCCCTCTCCACGGCCCAGCCCTGGCAGGACCAGCTGGCCCGCCGCTGCGTGTGCGTCTCCAACGTGCTGCGCAGCCTCTCCGTCGTCCCCGGCAACGACGCCGAGATGTCCCGCCACCCGGGTCTGGTGCTGCTGCTGGGGCGCCTGGCGCTCCTGCATCACCGCCACCCCCCCCGGAGGAGCAGCAGGAGGAGGAGGCGGAGGAGGCGGAGCCAGGAGGAGGAGCCGGCCGTGGGGTGCAGTCGGGACGAGTGGTGGTGGGAGTGTCTGGGGGCGCTGCGGGAGAACACCCTGGTGACCCTGGCCAACATGTCGGGCCAGCTGGACCTGTCGCAGTACCCCGACACCGTCTGCCTGCCCGTGCTGGACGGCGTGCTGCACTGGATGGTCTGCCCCTCGGCCGAGGCCCACGACCCCTTCCCCGCCGCCGCCGCCTCCTCCCCCCTCACGCCGCGCGGCCTGGCGCTGGAGGCGCTGTGCAAGCTGAGCATCCAGGACGCCAACGTGGACCTGCTGCTGGCCACGCCCCCGCTGCGGCGCCAGGAGCGGCTGTTTGCGGCGCTGCTGCGGCTGGTGGGCGACCGCCGCAGCCCCGTGTGCCGGGAGATGGCGGTGGCGGCGCTGTCCAACCTGGCGCAGGGCGAGGCCTCGGCCGCCCGCGCCCTGGCGCTGCAGAAGGGCGCGGTCGGGACCCTGATCGGCTTCCTGGAGGACGGCGTCGCCGCGGCGCAGTACCGCCGCCACGCTCCGCCACCGGGGGGCGCCCCCCCGGAGCCCCCCAGCGTCAACATGATGTGCCGCGCGGCGAGGGCGTTGCTCGCGCTGGCGCGGCTAGGGGGCGACCGCGCAGAGTTTGTCCTGCACGAGAGCCGCCTGCTGGACGTGTCGCTGTCGGCGGCGCTGGCCCCGCCCGTGGCCGCCGTCTTGTGCGAGGTGCTGTTCAAGGTCGCCCGCTCGTTGTGACACGCGCACTGAGCTTGCTCAGTAGGTGTGTGTGACGGACGCTGGACGTATATTTTTATTTAAAAGAAAAGAACGATGATGAATGAAGTGTTTTTACATAAAGAATATATATAGAATATAAATATACAGCTTATTGGCTCCTTCAACAGGTTTTAATTTGGGACTTTTAAATAATTTGAATACAAAATATTTAATACTTGGTATTTTTACGTTTCGGTTGTTTTCTGTGTTTCTTGTTATTCTTTGAACCAAAGTTGGAAGGCTTTGGTTGCTGGGGGTTCGAGGCGGCTCACCTCGGGGTCTGTCTCTGTGGATGTGAACACCTTTATTTAAATAGTGTGTATATAGAGCCGTGTTCTGGTGTGCTGTAACAGCTTGACCTTATGTCTACCGCCTACGGTGTGCAATAGTGTTTATCCAGCTTGTCTTGGATAATTCAGGGGATTGAGCAAGAGGGGTGTGTGGTTGCTAAATGTGAATAATTTTAAGATATATTTCAACTATCTTGGCCAACAATGTTGCAGAACCGTACCAGTATAAAACCGAACATATCCTAAACAAAGTTTTGTTTTAGGTTTATTTTTCATCTTTATGCATCACTTTCAACTGTCACTTCACGACCATCAGCGTCCGGAACCCCCCCTGTAAATAAAGTTGTACATGTTTGTCTTCCTCACTGAAGAGGCTGTGGGGTCGACACCATAATGGAGATGGTTAACTTAAAAAAAAATAATAATAATGGACGTTACAACTCACAAATGTCCTTTTCTGTACATGGGATTTATCGAGACTTATCGCGACATGTGTGTGCTGTCATGAAAAATGTCATTTTTTACGTAAACATTAACATGCTAGTCTTGCTGTACAGCTGAAAATTGTTAACGGTTGGCCAGGTTGCAACAATTCAACCAATGTAAAGAGAACATGCCCGCAGTTTATTCCTTATCTTTATACACCTGTTTCACAACATGATGAAATAATAAATGTACATGGCATCTGGTTGCACTGTGACCACTGTTTGGGCTAAATCTCTCTCATAAAACTCTTAAGCAATGCATACAAGTGAAGACCCAAGTTTAGTGCATTGCCCTGTTTTAAAGTGCATTCATTCTCTTCTCAGCAACATAACGACAGGCTTAAGACACACAACCACTGTTCTTCAAAAGATGGTTCTGTCCATGAGAACTGGGTGTCAGTGTTCAGCAGACCCAGGCAGTCCCCTGGTCCAAAGTCCTCCCCATGTCCAGCGGTACGAGGAGTTCTCCGGTCAACCATAAGTCCAAGATCCACCCTAACAGAATGGTCTTACTGTGCAGCCCATAGGATGATACCTCTCAATGAAACACAACAATGGAACTTCAAAGTCTTGAGTCTGTTTTAGGGCCTCCCCAAATCAACCAGCAGCCGTTTATTTGGAGTTAAAGATGCCGTCCCAGTCCGGCTGCTCCGAACCTTCCTCTTCCTGCGGGCTCTTGGGGATGGAAGGGAAGATGGCGGCCATCTTCAATCTGAACTCTGATAGCTGAAACCAGACGAGAACTGGTAAGGAAACGGGAGGAATACATGCGGCACCAGGTGAGAGAGACGCTGTCTGGGAGTAAAAGTAAGGTAATTAACAGATAGTCCCAGTGGGAGTTGCATTCTAATTACATCACACACAAGCAAGGGGTTTGTTGTCGCCCTCTATTGGTCAGTTTGAGTACCGCGCTTAACCCCACCCAGGCATACCACCAAGTCCTTTACCCCGGTTGGTGTTTTCTGGTCACCTTCACATCGATACATTTCCCACGGTAATTAATTCAGATTACAAGCATCAAATCTGACTAAATCAACATCGCAGTATTAGGTTTACTCTGAGATGGACGACGTGTTGATCTCACTGTTGGTTTTCCTTGTGGCAATGCAAAATATTCAACACAATATCGCCTAGGCAAGGGAATTCCCTCCTCTGTTCCTGTACTCACGCTGTGAACGCCCAGGGCCTTCCACACGGTGAAGCTGAGCAGGCCCACGCCGCACCAGGCGTACAGCGACCCCCAGCCCAGCGCCCTCAGGGCCAGAGAAGCCCCGCTCTCTGGGACCGCCGCCGTGGGCATGACCCCCTGAGACGGGCGGGAGGAGACAGGGACACAGTTAGCCGATAATAAACACACAATGGATTATAGTCTAGTCTTGGGGTAAGCGTGTTTGACTCTTAGGTGGAGGGTTCTGGGTTCAAACCCCCCATGACTTCAGGTCGACCTGTAGGCATCTGTGAGCGATGCCCCCGACCTCCACCCGCTCCATGACTATACTTATGCCAGAAGGGCTCAGGTACTTTGGATTAGAGTTTCTGCTAAATCACTAAATGGTAAATAGATTTAAAAAATGGAAAACAACCAACGGCATATTGACAAATTAATCTAAGTCTATTCCTGGAGAAGGAGATTCGGTTGCATCATTTTAATAACATAATTGGGTGTCGAGATACTGTGGTTGTTAGGGTGGATGTCTCCCAGCCGAAAGGGTCCCGATATCGGCAGTCTGGCAATAGGGGTCCTTGAGTTAGAGGACTAACGCCTACCTCCTCCTGCATTGCCTATCTGAAGGACTTGAGTGTCTGCTAAATGAGCTGCAAGTAAATAAGAATAAATGTCATTTCCCTGCAGCATGGGAAATTCATTGTGTTTTTCTGCGAAAAGTGTTCTTTCTTGAAAGTATTCCTGTAGGCGTCCGACAGGAAGCCGGCCGTTCATGGGCTGCTGCCGCCCCCGCTGGTGAGCCAGGGCGACATCCTGCCGATCTCCGCCACCGCCACGACCTCATTACCACATTCACCCCACGCTGCTTATTCAATTTGTCTGACTGTGGAGCAGGGGCAGCACAACATGGGCCGTGGGACCGAAATAGAGCTGGAGACAGGGGCTGCCTTGTGCCAACACACTATAACGCAAAAACAACCAGAGTATGTGGAGCCTCGTGCGTCACTGCTGATGATTAGTTCCAGAGAGGCGCTGATAAGGAGCAGGGAAATGGGAATACAGAAGGAAATATCAGGATAGTGTTGTGGTTGTCCTCCTTTAACTAACCGGTCAGTGACGCCTGAACGTGGGCTATGTTTAACTGTCAGCATCACTCGAGCAAATTGCACTTCATGCTAATGAAATAATGCATGTTTAAAGGTCCCATGACATGCCACCAGGTGTGGGTTGATTAGCCTTACAAGCTGTTTTCGAAATCTGTCCCTTATGACATCAAAGGTGGGCGTGTCCACCTAGATGTGTGACGGATAGATGAGCAACGTTCGCTACAGTCCACTGGGTAGGCTGGTAGACTGATCTATCCAGTACACATCTAGGTGGACACGCCCAGCTGTGATGTCATGAGAGACAGATTTCCAAAACTGCTTGTAACGCTAATCAGCCTACACCATGGCATGTCATGGGACCTTTAAAATGATAATTGACTTGAAACTGAAAAACCATCAATGCTGACTTGCTGGTTTACAGAGGATTTGGAGATCGTTCACAGAATTCTATCCATAACTCCTTTTGAGAATATCTCGCTCATGCAGATTTTTTTGTAGAAAACTTGGCTTGAAATAAAAAATAAAAAGATGAATGTTGTGTTCTGATCCCAAAACTCTTCTAGCCAAGCTATACATTTTGTTTAGATACTTTTTAATATAATTTGAATTCTTTCATTGTTCTCATTTTGGATAAAAGTGCCAGATAAATGGCCAAATGTAAACAAACAACATAAAAAAAAACAGGCCAATATTACCTTACTAAACCAGCCTGGGCTTTTCTTCTTGGCGAGAGCCAACGACGAACCAAATCCTGCGATTATCCCTGCGGAGCCCACGGTACCCAGAAAGGCGGCACCTGGAGAGAGCAGAGCAGCCGGTTGGTCGAAAGTGTTCTTCAAAATAACCTTCATCAAGGCCGTTATTGGAGAATTATTTTGTTATGTTAATGGAATTAGTATGATCAATATAAAACAAAAAGTATAATTATTGGTGGTAAAATGATTGATATTTGGCTAGCTATCACACCTAAACGGATGCGACTGTTTGTAGGTTTGTGCTGCTTTCAGGTCTCTCTTGCAAAAGAGAGGAACAACCTCAATTAGACTTAATAAGAAAACGCTTAAATCTATCTTTGAGAAACTGACAACAGGAATAGTGAACTTCGGACAGTATTTACACGCCCACCCTTCTGTTCAAAGGCTCCACAACAGTGAGCTGTCATTGTCACGTTATGTTACAGTGTGGATGAATAAACAGGGGTCAAAACGTTATGGATATGGTACTAAAATTGTGTTTCTTCGTAACAAGTCCCTGCAACAGAAGTTGTCTTATACATTCATATAAATAGCAGAATGGGTCAGTGCCCTTATATTAGCGGTTAGCATTGACCTCGCAAACCCTCGTGAAGGAATTTACTTAAATTAACATCGATGCGTTGTTTGCCTCATGTAAAGCTCTCAGTTGACAAAGATGCGTGCTCTTGCCTTTTAAGACCTGTAGTTTGTCTTCACTGACAGTTTCCATGGCCGTAGAGGAGATGACATTCAAACTCGCGTTTTCCTTCTCAGCTGTCATGTTTATGTGGTCCGTTACCATAAAGTCTCCGTGTAGAAACAACACCAGCAGAAACATATCAGCGCAGTCAATTTTGTGCAAGTGATCCACAATCTGGTGGTGTATGGTTTCATTTAAAATACTAAACATTCAAGTTAAATGCAAATATCGGTCAAATTATTTGTGTGTGTGTGTGTGTGTGTGTGTGTGTGTGTGTGTGTGTGTGTGTGTGTGTGTGTGTGTGTGATCGTGGGTGCGCGCGCACGCGTGCGTGCTTGTGCTTGCGTATGTGTGTGCGTGCGTGCGTGCGTGCGTGCGTGTGTGCGTGCGTGTGTGTGTGTGTGTGTGTGTGTGTGTGTGTGTGTGTGTGTGTGTGTGTGTGTGTGTGTGAATACACATGTATTTATGTGTATGTGGGTGTGTGGGTGTTTATTGGCGTGCGATTATCCCATCACATCTTTCCTGTACTGGTGCACACCCCTAAAACGCTTTCGCCATCAACACGCGAACGATAAATGTGTCTGCTTCTCTGGTTTGATGAGGCGTTATCATGTGGGCCTACATTGGATTCAATTAGCATGGAGGCGTGTGTTACGAAACGCTCCCCCAGAACGCAAGCGAATGAAAGGGGCTTGTGGATGTGGAGGATGAGCATGCCACTCACACTCGTATCCTCTCGTGGAACACAAAGCACGTAACCTCGCGCGCTGCTGTTGCAGTAGCGAATGGGAATGGGACGCTCGCGCTGCATTCTCCGCCGACATCTGCTTTGTTGACTGAATTGTCTCGGCTCACGCCTCGTTCTGCGCGTCTGATGAACTGTCTCGTGTGTCGGTGCCTGCGGCGGGCTTGACGCTCCGGAAAACAAAAACGTTAGGAGGCTGAAGGACGATCTTCGGTCGTCGGGTTCTCATTCTGGCTCCGGTGGTTCACCGGTCTTTTGTTTTTTTGTGAAGAGCGCACGTCTTACGAAGACCACAAGTTAAGACCACAACAAAGTCGCTGAACCCAAATAAAATGGAAGGATATTCTAAGCAGACCTATATCTTAGGCTATCGACCAATTCCTGACGGAACCACCACCGATGAACGTTGACATGGGAATAACCGCCGTTCGATCAAATTTGAGTTTAAACAAACGGATACAAAAGAAACGGGGTGGGAAAATTTAATTCGTTTTTTTATGTTAATTTGCTTTAATTGCGCGGAACGGATATCAGGAACGACAACATATGTCGCCGATGCATCTCGCGGTGGAGCAGGAGCCCGTGCGGGAATGCCAGTACAATCAGATATGCACGCGCAACTCGTCGCCCGCGGAGGGCTCGCTCGCGAGGAAGGGGGGTCACCGCAGGAAGTGGCAGGTCTTTCAGGGCAGGAATAAATTCTACTGTAACGGCAGGATCATGATGGCGAGGCAATCCGGCGTGTTTTACCTAACGCTGGTGCTCATCCTGATGACCAGCGGACTTTTCTTCACGTTCGAGTGAGTAGCCACGAGAGAAGGGAGTGCACGCGATCGTAAACAGTGCGCTGTCGTGCACTCAAAACGTGAGCTCACCGTTTACGATCAGCGTAGACTGAAATATCCCATCTATAATCACTTTATTTTAAACACACACACACACACGGACACACACGGACACACGGACACACACACACACACACACACACACACACACACACACACACACACACACACACACACACACACACACACACACACCATTGCGTGCAGTCCATGTGCCCACCTGACTCTGGGATGGGTTTCGGTCGGAGCGACAAAACAATCATAAACAGATTAAACTATTATCACACACACACACACACACACACACACACACAGTTTATCTCCTCGCCTCAGTGTTGGCAGGGTTAGACTGATCACATGTCTTTGCATATCTTATTGGTCCATCCAAAAGCTTTAGATATCCTAAAACCAAAAGAATTAACACAGATTATGGGTATAGGACGTTAATCGACATCTGTTTGTAGTGGACACTGACCAACCTACAAAACCTACAAATCTTAATTACCTCCAAGCATTGGAAAACACTTCCTTTGCAATTTGTTTGCATTTATGTCTGACTTTTCATCGGAATATGTGTATTCCATCCGAAGCCTGGCTCACTCAAATCCCCAACCCAAATCCAACTTCACGGTTATATGAAGACCTGGTCTGACCTATCAGTCGCCTACAGCTTCCCTTTAATACACACCACAGCCTATAATTAAACAAGTACGTTTTAAATAAGTGTGTTTCATCCTCCCCCACACCACATTCCACAGCACGACTTCCAAACCACCCCGGTGTTCCGGTTTCCTAGGTAACCTCCTTCCTGCCAAGGTGGTGGTGGAACAGCTTGCATCCCCGTGGCAACCGGCGGACCACACCGCCCAGAAGAAGAGACTATGGTTGTTGTTGTTGTTCTGCCCGTGAAGGGTTCCTCCGCTCAGCACACACCAGGGGTGGCCTGGTGTGTGTGGATATGAGTTACCCTGCGAGACGGTCTCGGCGATGTACCGAGGGCTCTGTTGGCTCGCTGAGCGAGAAGAGGCGTAGTCGTTGTCAAACTGAATGCCCCTCGCGGAGAAACTGGTCTGCCGTAGTCCGCCGTCCTGGCAACCAAGCTATCCTAGTTTGAACCCTAGTCCACTTCTAGGAACCGCGGTGCCGACTGGTCATTCCCTTAGAAACCCTCTATCCACAAGGTGCCAGGGTATCTTACCCTACTTACACTGTTGGTTCCTTTCCCCCATACATAGACAGGTGGTTGTTGATTCAGTGTCCTTGATGCACAGTGGGTTGTTGGTTCCATGCCTCCTATTCACAGGGCGGTGTGAGCTCCTTGACCATATGTCTATTGCCTACCGTTCAATGTTCAATGCTCAATGTTTTCTATTTACAGGAGGTTGTTGGTTCTGTACCCCCATATACAGACAGGTTGTTGTTGGCTCAGTGCCCCTGAACATAGTTGGTGGTTGGTGCCATACCAGACAGATGGTTTTGTGTTTTCTTGTCATTTATCATACAAAGGTCTGTGTCCTGTACGGACAGATGGTTTTTGATTCCATGCCCTTTTCACATACTGTAAGGCAGGCCATTTGATTTCAAAATCGAACAGATGGTCTCAGGTTCAATGACCCAAAGACCATCCTGCTGTCAGATACATCTTGATTTCATGTTCTATATTTGCGGCAGGTTTTCAGCTCTCAACCCCCTCCACACAGACGAGCACTCTCTGTTCAGAAAGGGTCGTTTGTTCCACAATCCAGATGTGTTGTTCTTATTCCATCCCCCTTTTCAGTGGACAGTTCTATATTTCCATGGGTGTTGGATCCACTCCCCCTCTGCGGCCAGCTGTGTTTCCTCTGCTCCCAGGGCTCCGGCCCCCGTCGCCCCTCACAGCCACAGGGTCGTTTGTTCTCGGCCCCTCACACCTCTCACTGCTTGTTTTCGCCCTGCTGTCCCGCAGCTGTCCCTTCCTGGCGTCGAACCTCAGCCCGGCGGTCCCAGCGGTGGGGGGGCTGCTGTTCTTCTTCGTGATGGGCATGCTGCTCCGGGCCAGCTTCAGCGACCCGGGGGTCCTGCCCCGCGCGACCCCCGACGAGGCCGCCGACCTGGAGCGACAGATCGGTAACTGCAGTCCAGGGTTTAACCTGTACCGGGTGGTTAGTGGGACACGCACACTGTGTTACTGGTTACAGTCCAGGGTTTAACCTGTACCGGGTGGTTAGTGGGACACGCACACTGTGTTACTGGTTACAGTCCAGGGTTTAACCTGTACTGGGTGGTTAGTGGGAACACGCACACTGTGTTACTGGTTACAGTCCAGGGTTTAAACTGTACTGGGTGGTTACTGGTTACAGTCCACGGTTCAAACTGTACTGGGTGGTTAGTGGGAACACGCACACTGTGTTACTGGTTACAGTCCAGGGTTTAAACTGTACTGGGTGGTTACTGGTTACAGTCCACGGTTCAAACTGTACTGGGTGGTTAGTGGGAACACGCACACTGTGTTACTGGTTACAGTCCACGGTTCAAACTGTACTGGGTGGTTAGTGGGAACACGCACACTGTGTTACTGGTTACACTCCACGGTTTAAACAACACGTCTCCACAACGCAAGGGGGTTTACCGACCTGTTACGTCCTTGCGGACCCGCCTTGCGTCCACCGCAAGGGCCTGACGTGCGCCTCCCAAAAATTGTGTTCTCGGGTCGAGGCGACGCAGTAACAAGGGCTGTGATTGGCCCGCTAACTAAACCCCGATGCAGAACCAAAACAGGTCACGACTGTGTCAAAGCGTCGACATGGAAACATAATCAGCCCTTTACTGGTTATTCTCTAGTCCTGGCGCATTGCTTTATCTAAGGAGACCTAACAGTGTTTCTGGAGATAGCCGTCATTGACCTGTAACCTTTTGCTCAAGGTTACAGGTCAGGGAAGGCTCTGATTACAGGTTTGGCTACAGGTTAGGCTACAAATAGGGGGGGATGAATCCAGACTGAATCCAGTGCCTTTCGGTTGGGAGTCCAACACCCTACCCATGACGCATTACGCACGGCCGTCTTGAGTGATGTACAACAACATTATGAAACAATGAAAAACAAGTTACTCCTTGAGATGTCTTCTTTATTGATGTTATTAGTCACAGAGGCATGTGACATTTCACATTTCTATTCCCAAAGCCTGTTTTGTGACCCATATCTTCTCCCTGAGGGTAGGTGATAGAAAGTCGTAGCTTCTCTCCTCCACCCTGTGGCTGAGTCACTCTCTGCTCTCCAAGATCAACCAAGAGGCTTTCAGGGGAACCAGAACACGCCATGTCTACCTAAATGTCATTGTTATCGATGACAGTAACACACATTACCCACAAGAACCACTTCATGAAACCGAATCACTTATGAGGCAGATTGAGCCATTACTTTTAATTGTGAGTATATTTTATGTTAGTAGTAGTAGTAATGTAATAACCCTTGCTGTTATTATATCATCATCACACAATAATGAATCACATCGCCTAACCGTCTTTTAACCTTTTGACCTTTGACCTCCCAGACACCAGCTGTCCCAGCGGGCCGGGCTACCGGACGCCCCCCAGGACCCGAGAGGTCCAGATCAACGGCCAGACGGTCAAGCTCAAGTACTGCTTCACCTGCAAGATCTTCAGACCGCCCCGAACCTCCCACTGCAGCCTCTGTGACAACTGTGTGGGTCAGTACCAGGACCAGGACCAGTAGTACCAGGACCAGTTCCAATAGTACCAGGACCAGTAGTACCAGGACCAGTTCCAATAGGACCAGGACCAATAGTACCAGGACCAGGACCAGTAGTACCAGGACCAGGACCAGTAGTACCAGGACCAGTTCCAATAGGACCAGGACCAGGACCAATAGTACCAGGACCAGGACCAGTTCCAATAGTACCAGGACCAGTTCCAATAGTACCAGGACCAGGACCAGTTCCAACAGTACCAGGCCCAGTTCCAATAGTACCAGGACCAGTTCCAATAGTACCAGGACTCCAATAGTACCAGTACTAGGAAAAGTACCTCTGTATACTATTCCGTACTATTGAGTCACTTTATCAGAAGCGACTTACAGTGAACCTGTTTTGAGATGCATGTGAGGAGCAGATAGGCGTAGGAGTAGCAGGGCATCTCACTCCAGGAGACCAACCGGGAGACAAGGTACAGGTAGTTTGACGTAAAGGAAAAACATAATAGAAAAATCTATATACAGTAGCAAAGAAAGGATGCAAAAGTATATAACTGATGAAATGAGGATTCCTTGTAGGAGACCAACCGCAAAGTATTTGATTTAATGGAGCATGATCGTGGGAAGAAGCCCTGTAATCATTAAACAAGTGTCTTCATGAGATGACGAGTGACTTTCATAGTCACTGTATAGGAACAACCATCCCAGGATCCAGAGAAACGCCAGCCAAAGAAGGGTTCTCATGGTCAATGACAATTGACAATGCACATGTTGGCCACAGTGGTGATAACAAATTCAAACTAAGACGACACCTTTCAATGGGAGAGCAGGAGGGACTTACCTCTAGGTGCCAGGATATTTATACAAAGTGTGGTAAACTAGTAATTATGTCGGTTATATCATTTGTGTTATTGTTAGGATGCATTTTTCAATTATGTTAACGCACTTATCTCTCTCTCTCTCTCTCTCTCTCTCTCTCTCTCTCTCTCTCTCTCTCTCTCTCTCTCTCTCTCTCTCTCTCTCTCTCTCTCTCTCTCCCCAGAGCGTTTCGACCACCACTGTCCCTGGGTGGGGAACTGTGTGGGGAGGAGGAATTACCGCTACTTCTACCTCTTCATCGTCTCCCTCTCCTGCCTCACCCTCTTCATCTTCTCCTTCGTCGTCACCCACGTCATCCTCAGTGAGTAAACACCTGCTGGTCTCGTGATCTTACCTTAACTCCCACAAACCAACGTGTGCCTCTGAAGGAGCGTGCCAACTGCACCGACACACACCGTCACACATCAACTCAACCCAACACATACCAACACATTCCACACACCAACAAACATCAACTCAACCCAACACATTCCACACACCAACACACACCAACAATCACAAATACACGAACACACACGAACACACATCAACTCAGCCCAACACATACCAACACCTTCCAACCAAGAACACGCATCAACACACACCAACAATCACTAATACACCAACACACAACTAACACATGGCAACATCGGCCGGTGTGGCAGAGTTTTTCTATTTGTGTTTGGCGTTGGTTTGTGTTTGGGTAACTTGGGCCACTATTACATAGTGGGGTGTTGGTGTATGTTGAGGCATTGTATCAGCACTTTACAAGAGCAGTAGGCAATATTTAGAGGAAATTCAACTGACTTCCCCCTCCTTACATTGGTGTGTTCAGAGAGAAGGTCAAAGGTCAACCATCCTCAAAGCACCTAGTGAGGAGACAATCAGTCATTGCTTAGAATATTTCAGGGCTAGAGTGTGTCTGGCTCTGAAGGAGGGGTATTGGATTTGGTAGATAGGACCTAGGGAATACTCTCACTCTCTTTCTATCGGTTACCTCTCGTTCTCTCTCCAACTCTCTATCTCTCCTGCTCCCTATGTGTGTGTCATACTCTTCATCAGAAGTCATCTAGAAGTTTTTAAATATTTTTAATATTTTATTGCATGAATTAAAAGTGTGATATATTCTCTATGCTCTTTTGGGATACGGGACATCCATTATATTCCACACAATTGCTCCTGGCTAAAAGACAGGTCAGGTAATTATTTATTCAGCACTTTATCAGAGCTACAGTCTCAAAGGGCTTGTCTAAGATTAATTTCCACCAGGGTCATGTGTCTGTATGAGGGCATTCCTTGCCAGGCACAGATTTACTGCCGTCTCCCTGACTCAGTCGCCTACCCACGTCTCGCCACTGCCACACAAAGTCACCCTTAATCCTCCTCCTCCACGTCCTCTTTCTCCTCCTCCCTCTCCCCCTCCTCCTTCTTCTCGTCCCTGTCCTCATCCTCCCTCTCCCCCTCCTCCTTCTTCTCGTCTCTGTCCTCCTCCTCCCTCTCCCTGTCTTCTTCCTCCTCGTCCATGTCTTCCTCCTCCACCTCCGTCTCCCTGTCTCCCTCCTTCTCCTCCTCCCTGTCTACCGCCTCCTCATCCTCCCTGTCTCCCTCTTCCTCCCCCTACTTCTCCTTCTCCCTCTCCCCCTCCTCCCTCTCCATGTCTTCTTCCTCCTCGTCCCTGTCTTCCTTTTCCTCCTCCTCCTACTCCCTCACCTCTTCATCCTCCCTGTCTCCTACCTCCTCCTCCTCCTCCTCCTTCTCTTCCTCCCTCACCTCTTCCTCCTCCTCCTCCTCATCTGTTAATGGAAGTGATGAAGCTCTTCTATCAATCACCCTCCACTCCCTCTGTACTCGTCTTCCATCCGCTTCAGATCCCGCCCCCATCCCCCTCTGAAAGAGCCAATCAGAGAGCCGCTGACATGTCTCTTCTGGTCTGAGGTGTGTGTGTGTGTGTGTGTGTGTGTGTGTGTGTGCGTGTATGTTTGGCGGTGTGTGTTTGTGTGTGTGCGTGTATGTGTGTGTGTGTGTGTGTGTGTGTGTGTGTGTCTGTGTGTGTTTGTATCGTCCGCTATTTCTACCGTTGATCGATCGATCAAGCAAATCAATCTTGGAAAAAGATTGACCACTTTGTCCTGAGGGATAAAAAAGGAGCACTAAATCCTACCCTGCTTGCCTTTATCTTGTTCAAGAGCTCTCTTCTAGGGGGATTTACATTGAATTCAGATCCATTTCATTAAGGATCGGGCATCTCGTCAAGGATGCCTATTTACACTTGATATGGAATGGCTAGAGATAAAATATAGGCCTTCCTAGACCTTCGAAGGAATTTAAAGGGATACGAAGAGGTATATGAAAATGTGCCTGTTTTACCCAGATTGAGACGATTTGTTTAATCCCAAATTCATCATTGTGCGTCAAGAAGGGGAATTCCCCGGGTTAGCCTTTGCTTTCGACAGCCGCAACTATTGATTTGCAGAGTTATATCCTTGCTCTATATTACTTGAAACAAACATCAGCAGGATTTGAACAGTGGTGCAGTGGAGAGCACTGTTGGATAGCACTCTGGAGACCAGGGTTCAATTCCTGTTTAATGTATGTTAATTAACTAAAGGGTAAGTCTAGTAAGTCTAGTAATGATATTTCTATTGAACTGATTGATATAGCCTTCGACCACAATATGATCACAACCTCCATGGGGAAGTGGAGAGGGCAGTTGGCTGACACTCCTGAGACCGGGGTTCAAGTCCAACTAATGTTCTCTAATGTTATTTTCTATATCATGTGAGTTGTAAAGTCAAGTCTAACCGCCATCAACAAAATCGTCAAATCATCAAAACTTAGACGCAGGTTCGAGTCCCAGCTCACAGGGATTAAGAATTTGCTCATCCTTTCCTGCTGAGCCTAGATTCTGTTCACCGCTTAGACCCAGGGTTTAAGACCCCTGATGGAATAAGTACCTTAATGGATACCTCTTATTTCTAGACTGTGTGAATTGTAAAGTCAAGTATAACCTCCAAAACATCATGATCTGCGTCTTGGTGGTGTGGCGGTAAGGGCTGTGGGTTAACACTCTGCAGGTGCAGGTTTGAGTCCCCACACACAAATAAGAAGCAGACCTTCATGATGAGCTTTCAGACACTATGTAGGTTCAGGTTCACTGCTCAGAACCAGGTTTCAAGAGGTACCTTAATGCAGCCAATGACACTAACGGTTGCCCGCTTGCCCGGGGCAAGAAAAAAAAATGTTTGGGCAAGTTGAGATTTTTTCTGGTTGGCCGAACGGGCAAGTGGATTTTGGGTGGATGTTAATATAAAGGCTATTTATTCAAATGTTTTTAGAAACTGCAGAACAACCTTTTGTTCCGCAAAATCACACAAAATAGAAGTATTTGCAATTGATAGTCTTCTCTTCTCTCGGAAAGCGAGTTAACAGACACGCATCGCTTCAGTGCGAATATAGCCCAGCCTTCTGTCACTCACTCGCAGTGCGGTCTCTGGCATTGATTCGCTAAAGGTTAGCCAATACAGTTAGCATCTCAAGTGCAGCGCCTCCGCGAACGGTTTAGGTAGAACGAAAATGGAATAGTGATGGAGGAGTGCAGTTTGGAAGTACTTTGGATTGAGGCAAATTATCAAGGAAAGTCATATGCAAGAGCACGGTTTTGAGTTTCATAACTGTGCACATGCACAGCAATAGCGATCTTTTTCACGAAATTGGAAGTCCAATTTCAACTACCAATTTCAACTACCGTAACAGCGCCGCGCCAATCAACTGTGACTGGCTTGCTGCAGAGCGTGAGCGTCTTGGGAATACCCGGACAATATAATGGATATAATATCGACACATAAGAAAATCAATATTCAGTATTTGTTATGGATTTATTGTACAAATTCCCTGAAAAGATGCACGTTCCAGGATGAATTGAAAAGCTCCCGTAAGGGCTGAGATGGCAGAGGACAGCTGATTTGGAACGGAACAACAGGTGTTCGCTTTCACGGGGGAAAACTAAGGAACTTCAACCAACTTAGGCCTACTAATTAACGTTCAAAAGCTATTAAATCTTCAAAAAAATATGCAGATACTGTCAAAATCGGTTCCAGGGAGTATATAGGGATTATTAATGTTGTTTTTGATGTGTTTTTTTTTCTGAAACGAGTATTCGAATATTCGCTCGAAAAAACCAACGAGTATTCGAAGCCTTAAAAAATGGCATTCGGGCCAGCCCTAATCAGGGACGCGGGAAGTCAGTCCGAGGGGGGGGGGTGCTGAGAGAGAGTCTATATAATGAAGTCATAATAAATGCTGAGCAACATCCAATGTTTACAGAGACGAGATGACGGGTGACGTCACATTCAGGGCTCCGCTCTGATAAACACTCTACTGGTGTGTAAAAAGAGTTCTGCCAACTAGCCACTGTTATTCACAAACATTAGCAAGTAAACAATGTGGAAATTAGATTCAACTCGGCTGATACTGTGCTGAATTTCACACATTAACAACATGCCGACAAGCTGTTGCGGTCCAGGATTATACACAGCGTTATAACAATGATTCAGGAGGTTATTTCTAAAGGTTTACAAAGGAAAGTGAACCGTCCGTCTCTGCTCTTTTTTTGCCAACCAGTTTTCGTGCGGGATTCCAGAATCAAAACGATAACATTCAACGTGTCTATTAATATGGCAGGAATATTTTACACCAGTTTTAGAATGTTCACTACAACAGATGTTGAACACCAACATTCTTATGTAAAATCAGCATAGTACCATATTCAGCTATGGACAGTTCTGCGTTGTGCGTCATAGCCTACGTCAGCCTACACAGTCAATGTTCTAAATAAAATGAAATGATAATATGATAAATATCATAAAAAGGGTGGATGTCAATAATTTAATGAAAAATCATGTTGTATGATAAAATTATACTTGCAGTTACAGCCAGGGGCCGCCAGGGGGGGGGTGCTGCAGCACCCTAAGCACCCCCACTTCTTACGTCCCTGGGTAACAATGTTGTTTTTTATGGTCGTCATGAAAAAAAACATAAGGGGTAACACCGTTGTTTTTTCTTGTTTTTCTTTGGTCATGAAAAAAACCACAAAGGGTAACACTGTCGTTTTTATCAAATGAAACCCGGTCGTTTTTTATCAGTCGTCATGAAAAAAACATAAGGGGTAACACTGTCGATATTTATAAATTAAAACAAAGGGGGTAACACTGTCGTTTTTATCAAATGAAACATGAGGGGTGACACTGTCGATTTTCTTTGGTCATCATGAAAAAAACCATAAGGGGTAACACTTGTTTTTTATTGGTCGTCATGAAAAAAAACATATGGGATAACCCAGTTGTTTTTTATAGGTCGTCATGAAAAAAAACATATGGGGTAACACTGTTGCTATTTATTGGTCGTCATGAAAAAAAACACAAGGGGTAACACTGTTGTTTTTTATTGGTCGTCATGAAAAAAAACATAAGGGGTAACACTGTTGTTTTTTATTGGTCGTCATGAAAAAAAACATAAGGGGTAACATTATCGTTTTTTATTGGTCATCATGAGAAAAATATAAAGGGCAACACTGTTGTCTTTGACAAATAAAATATAAGGGGTATTGTCATATACAACCTCAGACATATTTAAAATTAAAATCTCTGTGTGAAATGGAGAGAGCTGTGAGCTAATCCCCTGGAGACCGGGGTTCAAGTCTGGTTGATGTCATCTGTTGGAAAACTCTTATCTCTATTTCATGTGAATTATAAAGTCAAGTATAACCTTTGTGAAGACTTTAACCAGTGTCTCGGTGGTGCATTGTTACGTTCGGAGTTTGACACTCTAAACAGCTCATGTTCGAATCCCCGCAAAAACGTTGACGGTGGTGCCACTGTTATTAATTATTGGTCAACATGGAAAAGAACATGAGAGTTAACTCTGTCGTTTTTTATAGGCCGTCATGAAATAAATACAAGGGGCAATACTGTCGATATTTATCAAATAAAACACAGGGGGTGACACTGTTGTTTTTCTTTGGTCATGAAAAAAAACACAAGGGGTAACACTGTTGTTTTTTATTGGTCGTCATGAAAAAAAACATAAGGGGTAACACTGTTGTTTTTTATTGGTCGTCATGAAAAAAAACATAAGGGGTAACACTGTTGTTTTTTATTGGTCGTCATGAAAAAAAACATAAGGGGTAACACTGTTGTTTTTTATTGGACTTCATGAAAAAAAACATAAGGGGTAACACTGTCGTTTTTTATAGATCGTCATGAAAAAAAAATAAGGGGTAACATTGTTGTTTTTTATTGGTCGTCATGAAAAAAAACATAAGGGGTAACACTGTTGTTTTTTATTGGTCTTCATGAAAAAAACATAAAGGGGTAACACTGTTGTTTTTTAATGGTCGTCATGAAAAAAAACATAAGGGGTAACACTGTCGTTTTTTATAGATCGTCATGAAAAAAAACATAAGGGGTAACATTGTTGTTTTTTATAGATCTTCATGAAAAAAAACATAAGGGGTAACACTGTTGTTTTTTAATGGTCGTCATGAAAAAAAACATAAGGCGTAACACTGTTGTTTTTTATTGGTCGTCATGAAAAAAAACATAAGGGGTAACACTGTCGTTTTTATTGGTCATCATGAAAAAAATATAAAGGGCAACACTGTTGTCTTTGACAAATAAAATATAAGGGGTATTGTCATATATAACCTCAGACATATTTAAAATTAAAATCTCTGTGTGAAATGGAGAGAGCTGTGAGCTAATCCCCTGGAGACCGGGTTTCAAGTCCGGTTGACGTCATCTGCTGGAAAAACTCTTATCTCTATTTCATGTGAATTATAAAGTCAAGTATAACCTTTGTGAAGACTTTATCCAGTGTCTCGGTGGTGCATTGTTACGTTCGGAGTTTAACACTCTAAACAGCTCATGTTCTAATCCCCGCAAAAACGTAGACGGTGGTGCCACTGTTATTAATTATTGGTCAACATGGAAAAGAACATGAGAGTTAACTCTGTCGTTTTTTATAGGCCGTCATGAAATAAATACAAGGGGATATACTGTCGATATTTATCAAATAAAACATAGGGGGTGACACTGTTGTTTTTCTTTGGTCATGAAAAAAAACACAAGGGGTAACACTTTCGTTTTTTATAGATCGTCATGAAAAAAAACATAAGGGGTAACACTGTTGTTTTTTATTGGTCTTCATGAAAAAAAACATAAGGGGTAACACTGTTGTTTTTTATTGGTCGTCATGAAAAAAAACATAAGGGGTAACACTGTTGTTTTTTATTGGACTTCATGAAAAAAAACATAAGGGGTAACACTGTCGTTTTTTATAGATCGTCATGAAAAAAAACATAAGGGGTAACACTGTTGTTTTTTATTGGTCGTCATGAAAAAAAACATAAGGGGTAACACTGTTGTTTTTTATTGGTCTTCATGAAAAAAAACATAAAGGGGTAACACTGTTGTTTTTTAATGGTCGTCATGAAAAAAAACATAAGGGGTAACACTGTCGTTTTTTATAGATCGTCATGAAAAAAAACATAAGGGGTAACACTGTTGTTTTTTATAGATCTTCATGAAAAAAAACATAAGGGGTAACACTGTTGTTTTTTATTGGTCGTCATGAAAAAAAACATAAGGGGTAACACTGTTGTTTTTTATTGGTCATCATGAAATAAATATAAGGGGCAACACTGTCGATATTTATCAAATAAAACATAGGGGGTGACACTGTTGTTTTTCTTTGGTCATGGAAAAAAACACAAGGGGTAACAGTTGTTTTTTATTGGTCGTCATGAAAAAAAACATAAGGGGTAACACTGTTGTTTTTTATTGGTCGTCATGAAAAAAAACATAAGGGGTAACACTGTCGTTTTTTATAGATAGTCATGAAAAAAAACATAAGGGGTAACACTGTTGTTTTTTATTGGTCGTCATGAAAAAAAACATAAGGGGTAACACTGTCGTTTTTTATTGGTCATCATGAAAAAAATATAAAGGGCAACACTGTTGTCTTTGACAAATAAAATATAAGGGGTATTGTCATATATAACCTCAGACATATTGAAAATTAAAATCTCTGTGTGCAATGGAGAGAGCTGTGAGCTAATCCCCTGGAGACCGGGGTTCAAGTCCGGTTGACGTCATCTGTTGGAAAACTCTTATCTCTATTTCATGTGAATTATAAATTCAAGTATAACCTTTGTGAACACTTTATCCAGTGTCTCGGTGGTGCATTGTTACGTTCGGAGTTTAACACTCTAAACAGCTCATGTTCGAATCCCCGCAAAAACTTTGACGGTGGTGCCACTGTTATTAATTATTGGTCAACATGGAAAAGAACATGAGAGTTAACTCTGTCGTTTTTTATAGGCCGTCATGAAATAAATACAAGGGGCAATACTGTCGATATTTATCAAATAAAACACAGGGGGTGACACTGTTGTTTTTCTTTGGTCATGAAAAAAAACACAAGGGGTAACACTGTTGTTTTTTATTGGTCGTCATGAAAAAAAACATAAGGGGTAACACTGTCGTTTTTTATTGGTCGTCATGAAAAAAAACATAAGGGGTAACACTGTTGTTTTTTATTGGTCGTCATGAAAAAAAACATAAGGGGTAACACTGTTGTTTTTTATTGGACTTCATGAAAAAAAACATAAGGGGTAACACTGTCGTTTTTTATAGATCGTCATGAAAAAAAAATAAGGGGTAACATTGTTGTTTTTTATTGGTCGTCATGAAAAAAAACATAAGGGGTAACACTGTTGTTTTTTATTGGTCTTCATGAAAAAAACATAAAGGGGTAACACTGTTGTTTTTTAATGGTCGTCATGAAAAAAAACATAAGGGGTAACACTGTCGTTTTTTATAGATCGTCATGAAAAAAAACATAAGGGGTAACATTGTTGTTTTTTATAGATCTTCATGAAAAAAAACATAAGGGGTAACACTGTTGTTTTTTAATGGTCGTCATGAAAAAAAACATAAGGCGTAACACTGTTGTTTTTTATTGGTCGTCATGAAAAAAAACATAAGGGGTAACACTGTCGTTTTTATTGGTCATCATGAAAAAAATATAAAGGGCAACACTGTTGTCTTTGACAAATAAAATATAAGGGGTATTGTCATATATAACCTCAGACATATTTAAAATTAAAATCTCTGTGTGAAATGGAGAGAGCTGTGAGCTAATCCCCTGGAGACCGGGTTTCAAGTCCGGTTGACGTCATCTGCTGGAAAAACTCTTATCTCTATTTCATGTGAATTATAAAGTCAAGTATAACCTTTGTGAAGACTTTATCCAGTGTCTCGGTGGTGCATTGTTACGTTCGGAGTTTAACACTCTAAACAGCTCATGTTCTAATCCCCGCAAAAACGTCGACGGTGGTGCCACTGTTATTAATTATTGGTCAACGTGGAAAAGAACATGAGAGTTAACTCTGTCGTTTTTTATAGGCCGTCATGAAATAAATACAAGGGGATATACTGTCGATATTTATCAAATAAAACATAGGGGGTGACACTGTTGTTTTTCTTTGGTCATGAAAAAAAACACAAGGGGTAACACTGTTGTTTTTTATTGGTCGTCATGAAAAAAAACATAAGGGGTAACACTGTTGTTTTTTATTGGTCGTCATGAAAAAAAACATAAGGGGTAACACTGTTGTTTTTCATTGGTCGTCATGAAAAAAAACATAAGGGGTAACACTGTTGTTTTTTATTGGTCGTCATGAAAAAAAACATAAGGGGTAACACTGTTGTTTTTTATTGGACTTCATGAAAAAAAACATAAGGGGTAACACTGTCGTTTTTTATAGATCGTCATGAAAAAAAACATAAGGGGTAACACTGTTGTTTTTTATTGGTCGTCATGAAAAAAAAGCTAAGGGGTAACACTGTTGTTTTTTATTGGTCTTCATGAAAAAAAACATAAAGTGGTAACACTGTTGTTTTTTAATGGTCGTCATGAAAAAAAACATAAGGGGTAACACTGTCGTTTTTTATAGATCGTCATGAAAAAAAACATAAGGGGTAACATTGTTGTTTTTTATAGATCTTCATGAAAAAAAACATAAGGGGTAACACTGTTGTTTTTTAATGGTCGTCATGAAAAAAAACATAAGGCGTAACACTGTCGTTTTTTATTGGTCGTCATGAAAAAAAACATAAGGGGTAACACTGTCGTTTTTATTGGTCATCATGAAAAAAATATAAAGGGCAACACTGTTGTCTTTGACAAATAAAATATAAGGGGTATTGTCATATATAACCTCAGACATATTTAAAATTAAAATGGAGAGAGCTGTGAGCTAATCCCCTGGAGACCGGGTTTCAAGTCCGGTTGACGTCATCTGTGGAAAAAACTCTTATCTCTATTTCATGTGAATTATAAAGTCAAGTATAACCTTTGTGAAGATTTTATCCAGTGTCTCGGTGGTGCAATGTTACGTTCGGAGTTTAACACTCTAAACTGCTCATGTTCGAATCCCCGCAAAAACGTCGACGGTGGTGCCACTGTTATTAATTATTGGTCAACATGGAAAAGAACATGAGAGTTAACTCTGTCGTTTTTTATAGGCCGTCATGAAATAAATATAAGGGGCAACACTGTCGATATTTATCAAATAAAACATAGGGGGTGACACTGTTGTTTTTCTTTGGTCATGAAAAAAAACACAAGGGGTAACACTGTTGTTTTTTATTGGTCGTCATGAAAAAAAACATAAGGGGTAACACTGTAGTTTTTTATTGGTCGTCATGAAAAAAAACATAAGGGGTAACACTGTTGTTTTTTATTGGTCGTCATGAAATAAATATAAGGGGCAACACTGTCGATATTTATCAAATAAAACATAGGGGGTAACACTGTTGTTTTTTATTGGTCGTCATGAAAAAAATCATAAGGGGTAACACTGTTGTTTTTTATTGGTCGTCATGAAAAAAAACATAGGGGGTAACACTGTCGTTTTTTATAGATCGTCATGAAAAAAAACATAAGGGGTAACACTGTTGTTTTTTATTGGTAGTCATGAAAAAAAACATAAGGGGTAACACTGTCGTTTTTTATAGATCGTCATGAAAAAAAACATAAGGGGTAACACTGTTGTTTTTTATTGGTCGTCATGAAAAAAAACAAGGGGTAACACTGTTGTTTTTTATTGGTCGTCATGAAAAAAAACATAAGGGGTAACACTGTTGTTTTTTATTGGTCGTCATGAAAAAAAACAAGGGGTAACACTGTTGTTTTTTATAGATCGTCATGAAAAAAAACATAAGGGGTAACACTGTTGTTTTTTATTGGTTGTCATGAAAAAAAACAATAGAGGTAACACTGTTGTTTTTTATTGGTCGTCATGAAAAAAAACATAAGGGGTAACACTGTCGTTTTTTATAGATCGTCATGAAAAAAAACATAAGGGGTAACACTTGTTTTTTATTGGTCGTCATGAAAAAAAACATAAGGCGTAACACTGTCGTTTTTTATTGGTCGTCATGAAAAAAAACATAAGGGGTAACACTGTCGTTTTTATTGGTCATCATGAAAAAAATATAAAGGGCAACACTGTTGTCTTTGACAAATAAAATATAAGGGGTATTGTCATATATAACCTCAGACATATTTAAAATTAAAATGGAGAGAGCTGTGAGCTAATCCCCTGGAGACCGGGTTTCAAGTCCGGTTGACGTCATCTGTGGAAAAAACTCTTATCTCTATTTCATGTGAATTATAAAGTCAAGTATAACCTTTGTGAAGATTTTATCCAGTGTCTCGGTGGTGCAATGTTACGTTCGGAGTTTAACACTCTAAACTGCTCATGTTCGAATCCCCGCAAAAACGTCGACGGTGGTGCCACTGTTATTAATTATTGGTCAACATGGAAAAGAACATGAGAGTTAACTCTGTCGTTTTTTATAGGCCGTCATGAAATAAATATAAGGGGCAACACTGTCGATATTTATCAAATAAAACATAGGGGGTGACACTGTTGTTTTTCTTTGGTCATGAAAAAAAACACAAGGGGTAACACTGTTGTTTTTTATTGGTCGTCATGAAAAAAAACATAAGGGGTAACACTGTAGTTTTTTATTGGTCGTCATGAAAAAAAACATAAGGGGTAACACTGTTGTTTTTTATTGGTCGTCATGAAATAAATATAAGGGGCAACACTGTCGATATTTATCAAATAAAACATAGGGGGTAACACTGTTGTTTTTTATTGGTCGTCATGAAAAAAATCATAAGGGGTAACACTGTTGTTTTTTATTGGTCGTCATGAAAAAAAACATAGGGGGTAACACTGTCGTTTTTTATAGATCGTCATGAAAAAAAACATAAGGGGTAACACTGTTGTTTTTTATTGGTAGTCATGAAAAAAAACATAAGGGGTAACACTGTCGTTTTTTATAGATCGTCATGAAAAAAAACATAAGGGGTAACACTGTTGTTTTTTATTGGTCGTCATGAAAAAAAACAAGGGGTAACACTGTTGTTTTTTATTGGTCGTCATGAAAAAAAACATAAGGGGTAACACTGTTGTTTTTTATTGGTCGTCATGAAAAAAAACAAGGGGTAACACTGTTGTTTTTTATAGATCGTCATGAAAAAAAACATAAGGGGTAACACTGTTGTTTTTTATTGGTCGTCATGAAAAAAAACAATAGAGGTAACACTGTTGTTTTTTATTGGTCGTCATGAAAAAAAACATAAGGGGTAACACTGTCGTTTTTTATAGATCGTCATGAAAAAAAACATAAGGGGTAACACTTGTTTTTTATTGGTCGTCATGAAAAAAAACATAAGGGGTAACACTGTCGTTTTTTATTGGTCGTCATGAAAAAAAACATAAGGGGTAACACTGTTGTTTTTTATTGGTCGTCATGAAAAAAAACATAAGGGGTAACACTGTTGTTTTTTTTTGGTCGTCATGAAAAAAAGCATAAGGGGTAACACTGTTGTTTTTTATTGGTCGTCATGAAAAAAAACCTAAGGGGTAACACTGTCGTTATTTATAGATCGTCATGAAAAAAAAACATAAGGGGTAACACTGTTGTTTTTTATTGGTCGTCATGAAAAAAAACATAAGGGGTAACACTGTCGTTTTTTATAGATCGTCATGAAAAAAAACATAAGGGGTAACACTGTCGTTTTTTATTGGTCGTCATGAAAAAAAACATAAGGGGTAACACTGTTGTTTTTTATTGGTCGTCATGAAAAAAAACATAAGGGGTAACACTGTTGTTTTTTATTGGTCGTCATGAAAAAAAACATAAGGGGTAACACTGTTGTTTTTTATTGGTCGTCATGAAAAAAAACATAAGGGGTAACACTGTCGTTTTTTATAGATCGTCATGAAAAAAAACATAAGGGGTAACCCTGTCGTTTTTATCAAATGAAACGTAAAGGGTAACACTGGCATCGTTTTTCCAACCGTCCAAACCATATCATTCTGTACTAAAAACCCGCAAATAACAACTTCTTTTGGTTGTTTCTTTTAACAACCAAAAATCAAGTATTACCTTTGTGATTTTTGTCCACAAAGTTGATTCTGATCGAATAAAACCACCATAAACAGTTTATCCAGTGTCTGGGCCAAATTTTGCAACTAAACATGGTGTTTTCAATCAACGAATAAGAGAAGGTTTCTTAGGAAATCGGTAAATTGCCTTCAATCAGAAAACATATTTTTGAGCGCAATCTAGTGGCCATATATTTATTTGCGAGTGTTTGGCTTGTATTGGTGCATTCGATTATATTTGCCCTGAACTTTAAATAGAGGTGTCAAGTGTCAAAATTGTAAGATATCTACCTTTATTTGTGTCTCATAGTAAGACAGCGCTCCCAACTGATAACGAACAACTGATAATTATTTCAGGTGGAAATGTTATCTTCCACTTATGCTGTGTTCCATGGCTTTATTCACTTTAACCAAGTATTATCCCCATTGAATATTTCACTTGCACACCAATTTTTCTTTTGGCACAAATATGACATTATCGCCCTTGCAGTTGTGGAGATATACTCTATTTACTTTGGGTATGTTGCTTCCTGAAAAAAACTTTTCCCCTGATATCGAAAATGGTATAGAATATCGATATTTTTCCAGGTATAGTGTCGAAGTTAGAAAATCCAGTGTCGAGACTGACAACACTACTAGAAACACGATTGTGATTATTCAGTTAGAGCTACAAGAAACTTGAAAGTTAAAAAAGACATATCTTTGCTACTACCTCTGACATTTAGTTATGTACATTTGCATAAAATCATGCAGGTCTACATATATCTTGGCGATAGCTTTAATAGGTTGCAACGGTGGACTGAAATCACTTCATGGCACGATGTGACCGCTCGATGAATAAGTAAACAAAGAGAAGTTTGTTATTTTTTAAACACATGTGTGGAAGCTAACATTCAGCTTCAGTCTGAGCTAGGATGATTTTTCTGAGCCCCCCCAAAACCAGGCCGGGTGCCTGGCAAAAAGAGGCCCGTTCACGATTCTGATTATAATTTGGGCAAGTGAACATTACATTCGGGCAAGTTGAACCTGACCTTTACTTGCCCGATGGGCAAGTGCTTTTGAAACCTTAGTGTCAACCCTAGCTTAATGGATGCATCTTATTACTCTATCATGTGAATGGTAAAGTCAAGTACAAGCTCCAAACATGCTCTGGTTAGCGTCTTGGTGGTGAAGCGGTCAGGGCTGTTGGTTAACGCTCTGTAGACTAAGGTTTTGAGTCCCCGCTCACACGGCCCCAAAAGGTCCCCAACATGGCAGAACCGCCCTATCCCCCCCTTCATAGGTGCTGGGGGGGGGTGTTAGGACTAAAAGGGTCTTGCTACTTTTTTGTACATTGAACATTAATTTATTTACTCTATGACTAGCCCCCCCCCCCCCCCCCCCCCCAAAAGAAATATCTATCATCTAGATCTATAGATCTAGATCTATCGTTTTTAATAGATAGTTTTAAGATAGCATAATGTCCAGTGGACATGAACCAGGAACTCTGGTGACCACAACCAAGAGCAATCGACCATCAAGGCATTGAGGCTAAATTGGTACATTGTTAAGTGACTCGAACCCAGGACCTCAGGCTGATGACCGGGAGCTCGCCACAGCGCTGGAGATTGCCAGAAGAATATTTGACATTATACTCAACATGATTGTGGTTGAAAAACAACAGTCATAAGCAGGACTTGAAGCTGGGTCCCAAGCACTTAATTCAGCAGGTCTTCAAACTTAAAATGGAAGGGCTTTCATCAGTGGGCCATTGGCTAAATCACCATTGTGGTATGCAATAACTTGCATGATAATCTTCTTCAATTTAACTATATCACATTAAATCACAGATTCAGTCCTTTGTTGCAAACTGGTGAAAACATAAAGCAAATTCTCGATTTTAAAAAGCAAAATAATTATAACTTCAGCTTCATTCAATGAGGTCTCGTTACTTTGAGTCTGCCGTGTGCCGCATCTGCTGGTGCGTGCCGTGCGCAACGGAGCAGCCTCGCTGGGGCTATTGGCCCGGGCTGCGCACCAGTGGGGCATAAAGCAATCAATGCTTCCATGTAGCGTTTTCTAACAAATCCATAAAATCAGTTTTGAAATCATCCCCCTGTGATGAGGCTGCAGATTTTTCTGCAACATTTTCTTTGCAAAGTAGCAGTTTAAACTCTCGTGAACACCGGCTTGTGGACTACCACTTCCACTTTGTTTCTTCCTCTGGTGAATACAATATGGGATAAATAAAAGAAAGCAATTAGGTCAGGTATATACCAGTCAGTGTGACAAAGCAAACCATAGCAGCCTCACCCGGGGATTCCACCGGACGAGTTACGGCAAAGTTACGGCTGCGGCACGGCACGGCTGCGACTCTGCCCTGCTTGCATTTCCACCGGGCGCGTTACGGCAGCGCAACGTGCGTTGCGAGCCAGCCGTATTCACGCGAGATCACGAGATCACGCGACAATCCTAAACCTAATGTGCTCAACTTCCACTCCCAAAACGACTGCAATTAAATGCCACGCTTTGTCCTTCCGGCCATTGCCCTTATAAAAAGGATGATTTGGTACATAAATGACGTTGAGATAGGCTACATGAGCTGAGTATTGTGTTTTATTTAGAAAATTGACCTGATACTCTATGGCTTTTACTTTTTCACTTCCTGCCCTGCTCGATCTGCTCTGTTGAAATTGACGCGGTTCAGCAACGGCTTGCGGCAAAAATAGAAATGCTACGGAATGATAGCGCTGCGGCACAGCGAGCCGCTCCTGGGACGTTGCTGAGACGTTCCGCAGCCGCGCCTGGTGGAAATGGTCTGATTGATTAGAGTGGAACCTATCTGCTGCAGTGACCGCGGCCAAGACTTGCCGCAGCCGTAACGTTGCCGTAACGCGTCCGGTGGAATCAGGCCTTCAGACCCAGCCAGATGGATGTAGTTAGTGGAATCTAATAGAAGGGTGTTAACCTGCATCATGTAGGCTGATTATTATCAGCAACCTCTCTAATGACTTGAGTTGTGGCTGCACCATTTTCAGATGACTGTTAATGCCAAAAGGTTTATCAGAACAAATAAAAATGCTTTATCGTGAACAACTCACTGTATGGATCGACTTGTAGATCGGCACATTATTCTTGAAAACTTTCTAGTTCTGAAATTGTAGATTCTTGTTTAATAGAGTTATTAGCTCTAGTGGAAAAGTTACATAGTGCAGGTTTAACCATTTCAATATTTGGGCGCACCGACTACAAATCCTGAGCCCTGTGATTATTAATGACTATTTCTATATCAGATCATTGTAAATATCAACAGGAGCTTCTCGGGTATGGGGCAACAATTATGATTAGGTATTTGTTTAGGCTCTGACACTCCCCACTATATGTTTAAGTCCTTATCAAGCCATGACTACAGTTAAATTGCTATTTGCTGAAATGTACTATAGTTTGAGTTTTAATTGGGTTGTTCAAATAATAGTTTGACGACTTCTGTTGCAAATTCTGGATTTGGGGGGGAAGTGGTGTTATTGGAATTTAATTATGATTATCTGACACGCCCAGTGCTTCCATGCCATTGGTTAGCCGTACATCTCATGCCAATGTCTTCATTTTTAATAGGTGTGGGTTTTAAAATTTCATTTGGATTGGTCTGGGATAGGCAGTGACGTTTCTACATGTAAAAAACAGGTGGGGCTAGGCTAACATTTTGTTCGTGACGACACCCGTTTATTTTCACATTCGTTGCGATCTTTGTAGACGTTGATTCCGCCTGCTCCCGGCTATCCTGCACAACAAAGGACTGAATGTAAAAATCGAGTACAACAACTGACCTGTGAAGGGCATTCATACTCTAAACAGCGTCAAAACTGCCGAAATCATTCAACAAAAATGGTAGACCCCTTCACTTTTGTTAGTGTTTTACTGGCTTTTCAGGCATACAGACATCCATCCAAACAAATTATGGGGCATTTTCAATTTGTTCGAAATTCATTTTTGGAAAAAGTTACAGCCCTAATATATTACAAATAAAAAATGGTAATTTTCCTAAAAAAGTAGCATTTCAAAATAGAGATTGAGCTTCCTTCATCGATCTTACTCAGGCCCCGTCCACACGAAGCCGATTTCATGGCGAAACCGCAAAGGTCATGTACGGTTCGGCCTTCCGTCCACACGAAGCCGGCGAATCCGCTGACCGAAACCGCAAACTTCTGAAACCACCCTCGGAGGTGGTTTCAAAACTATCCGGTTTCGTTTTGGTTTCGTGTGGACGCCTGAAACCGACTGAAACCACAAACCATGACGTCATCGCCCCACCCCTTGACCTCCTAGCCAATGGCTCTTAAGCCCGCGGAGTCTCAGAAATCACAACAAAAAAGATGATGGCGGACTACAAGCTTGTAATCGTTCTGCAGCATATCATGTCCCTTGTTGGGTTGCTAAGCCATTATTTATTGAGAACCTAGTTCGCCATCGTAGAAGAGCTGTTTGTTTGTGTTGTTAGTGGTTCGGGGGGCAGCCTTTATGCGCATGCTCGCCTCTTCTTCTTCTGGATTTGTGTACCAGAAGCAGCGCCCCTTATGGGCCTGGAATGTTTACTACAGCGTTTCTACAGATCTATCCGGTTTCGCTTGGCTTCGTCTTTACGGAGATACTTCGAAACCGGATAGATCGAAAACGTAACGGTTTCGCCCGTTTCGGCTTCGTGTGGACGGGGCCTTAGTCAAGTGTCCCACCATGCTGTTTGTAGCCTTGGCTTGAGGTTTCCCATTCTCTATTCAGCCCTCCACCCACTGGGGCCATCACAACCATTACAAATAAAAATATACTTTAACACTATTCAGTATGCTGGGCTTTTTGTTTTTTAACAAAGTGACTGTTCTCCATGTATCAGATATATATATTCAATTAATAAAGTACATTAGTGCAGCTTTTAATCTTTCAAACATTGCAAGAATGAAAGTATAGTTTTTAAAAGTTTTTAAACTTTAAACAGCTACTATAAAAACCCAATGTCATTTTACCATGGAGTAGGCCTACACCTCCCATAGGCCTAAGCAGTGTCCTGGAGGATAAATCAAAGAAAATAGCTGTGAAAGAAAATATTCAGAATGGCCTGTCATGGTTTAAAGCCCACTTTACTCGCTACCACGACAAGGCGCAGGCCAGCAGTGAGAACATATAAGACTGGAAAAACATAAATAGACTGTAGAGCACAAGACATACGGCGTTTTACCTCTAATTTTTCCTCCAGGCTAAGGGTCTCAAATCTGTGCTCCAATAGATGATCTACCACATTCATGTTGTCGTTTGAGTGCCTCCGGCATGTTTGTTAGCAAAGTAATCCTCCTCCTTCTCTTCTTCGCTACCGGACTTCTTGCGCGCGGCACGTGAGGTGAGTTGGGACTCGTCACTCGAGTCATGACTCATCACGTGCCTCACCCTACAGCCAATGAACTGTGAAAAACGAAATGACGCTATAGTGGAACGAACCATATATGTCCATGGCGGCCCCGGTGGGGCTAGCCCCACAAGGAAGTAAAATATTCTCCGTCCACTTCAACAGAGAAACACTCTGAGAATGCGCATTTCAATGTTTCAAGTCCAATACACATTGCATTGGGCTGGTGGGGCCATGGGTGGGGCTAGAGCATGGACATAAGCTAGAGCCCCTCTTGCCCCTCCAGACGAACTCAGCCGGAAGAAGCAAGCCAGGGTCGACTAATAATTAAATAAAAGCTCCGAATTTATTATTTTCTGGTACTTACTCGGGAGATTATTTTTTTAATATTTTTTAAATACATATAGAAAAATTATACATTATTTTCTTTATATATATATCTTTTTTCATTATTATTTTTTTTTTCTTGTGAGAGTAGTTGGGGCCGAGCCCCACTTGCCCCTAATGACCAGTCGCCACTGCCTATATAGGCTGCAGACAATGGGAATCGAACCCTGTTCCCTTTGGCTGGGATTACCATCCACTACCATATCCTGCCCTCTAGAGTTCCATGTTATTTTGAGTATTATTTGGAGTAAGTGCTGTGTATCTTTATAAATTTGCAACAGACGAGCAATCACTGAATATGAAATATGTATATGATTAAAAACTGCCTGGGGTGCATTTTGTAACATAACATTTTAATTGATCTTCTTTGAAAAGAGCATGTGAAGCGTTTATTAGGACGTGTTCATTCTGCACACGCTCTAGAAGGTCGGAGATGAACATGCCCCGAGCACATTTGACACAGAACCAGCTGATTCATCATTGGCATCATCTGACCATTTTCTTTTGTTAAAAAATATTTTCATGAATGTTTTGTTTGTCTGGACTTTTGCTTGGGACACACACTCCATTCAGACTAAAAGCATTTGATCTAAGGCTGAAGTTTGTGTTGACAATTGCGGTACAGTTGAGAGACTGAAGCAGTTGAATCAATTGTCTCAGTTCAGACCAATGTATTATTATGTATTCTACTAATAATATCTCTCTCTCTCTCTCTCTCTCTCTCTCTCTCTCTCTCTCTCTCTCTCTCTCTCTCTCTCTCTCTCTCTCTCTCTCTCTCTCTCACTCTCACTCTCACCCTCTCTCTCTCTCTCTCTCTCTCTCTCTCTCTCTTTCAGGATCCAATAGGACAGGATTTCTCAGTGCACTCAAAGACAGTCCAGCCAGATATCCTTTC
Organism: Gadus chalcogrammus; assembly: GCF_026213295.1. Taxonomy (NCBI): domain Eukaryota; kingdom Metazoa; phylum Chordata; class Actinopteri; order Gadiformes; family Gadidae; genus Gadus; species Gadus chalcogrammus. Next base: position 9,807,974 of record NC_079432.1, on the reverse strand, counting down.
AGTGTGTGTGGTGTCTTCTCCGTTCCTCCCATCCCCTTCTCTCCTCCCTTTTCTCTCATGTCCTCTTCCCTCCTTCTACCCCTTTCACTCTCTTTCCCTTTCCCTACCTCTCGTCCATGCTGTACGGCTCACTACATCAGCAGGTTTATCAATAGGCGTGACTCAATCACTACTTAGTGTTCAATATGTCCCAGCATGCATTGCCACCGTCACATGCTATTTAGACGCACTTTCCCTCCTGATGGGATTATACCGCAGTCCTTGACATTGTGCTGGTGTGAGTTTGTTTGTATGCGTGTATTTGTGTGTGTGTGTGTGTGTGTGTGTGTGTGTGTGTGTGTGTGTGTGTGTGTGTGTGTGTGTGTGTGTGTGTGTGTGTGTGTGTGTGTGTGTTTGTGTGTGTGTGTGTGTTGTGTTGTGTTTGTTCAAATGAGTCAGGGGCCATTCTCATCACTCAAGATTGTTGGGGTTTAGGCATGCATCCATGTATTTACCTTCAAGATGACCAAGACAAACGACAAACTGTGACGAGTACAATGTACATTTATCTTGCTGACCAAGATAACCTACAGACCTCATTTACTTTAAAAAAAAAAGCTCTCATGACGGTCATTTACAGGTTAAGACAAGCACAGCTCACAAATGTTCCACCAAAGAAGACAGCACATTGACCTCCATAACATATAATAAGACCTATCGCCCTACTTTCTGCAGCTGGTTGTTGTTTGTTGTTAATTGTCTCTATGTGTCCCACCAAAGATGTCTTCCACAGTTTAAGGAAATGTAGTTATATTCTAATCAAATTATTACTTTTGGGAATAACAACAAAAAATAAGATGTTATTTTTAAGCCCAGACAGGAAACTGTATTGTCCGGCTTTGGTTGTTTGTGTGTGTTTGTGTGTGTGTGTAATGGTGTAACTGGTTCCCCTTAACTCCTGGTACTGTCCTGGAGGTGGTGGTGTGTTTCTTCTCTGTCTGGTCCATTGTGGGTCTGTCCGGGTTCCACACGTACCTCATCAGCTCCAACCAGACCACCAATGAGGATGTGAGTACCTTAAAACCCTAAAACCGAACTCTGCGGGGAAACCCTAAAACCAAAAACCAGACCATAAATCTCAATACTAAAACAAGAGGAAACCCCAACCAAACCCCAAAACCTAACCCTAATAGAAACCCTTAACCCTAAATCAATTCCTTCAATTAAAAACCAATCCCTTAAACCTAACCTTGAAAGGATAACCTAACACTAAAAGCAAATCATAGAATTAAACACCAAACCCTAGAACTTAAATGCTTGGTGGAAGATAGAATCTGTTTTCAATCAATTTTCCAATTTTATGTTCCTTTTGATTTTGTCAAATCTTACTTGGTGGTCTATAGTAACTGTTTTGGTAACTTACTACGTTTTAGTAATTTAATCTTTTGTAAGCATGTTTTCTTCTATGCCTCCCCTTCGTTCCCCTCGGTCGGTGTGTCTGTCCTGATTTCCGGGTTGGGTCTTGGGGTCCTGGGACTGGTTCAGATTAAGGGTGCCTGGTCCACTAAGAGGGGCAAGGACAACTACAACCCCTACAGCTACGGCAGCATCCTGACCAACTGCTGCGCTGCCCTCTGTGGCCCACTACCACCCAGGTCAGAGCTCTCTCTCGCTCTCTCTTTCTCGCCATCTATCAAAAAAATTGTATTTTTCGAGTGATCTGATTGGTAGAAACTTATTATTTACCCCCAAAAGAATTGGGGGGATTGGTCGAAAAATGTGTGGCAAATTATTATTTCCCCCCCAAAAAATTCTCCTTGGTTCCTTCTTAAAGTTTTAGCCTTTCACCCCCCCCCTTTCTCTCTAGTCTGATTGACAGGAGAGGTCTCATACAGTCAGATGACCCCCAGCCACTGTCTCATTCCAACGGCACCAGTTTGTACACGCCCACTCCACTCTACAGTCACATGGTATTACCAAAAGAAGCACGTCTGTCTGTCTGTCTGTCTGTCTGTCTGTCTGTCTGTCTGTCTGTCTGTCTGTCTGTCTGTCTGTCTGTCTGTCTGCCTGCCTGTCTCCCTCATACTCTCTCTATCTCTCTCTCTCTCTCTCTCCCTCTGTCTCCCATGCTCTCTCGCCCCCCAGTGTGACCAGGACCAGTGCATCCAAAGCACCAAGTTCGTCCTGCAGGCCGCCACCACCCCGCTGCTCCACGCCGACCCTGTGGTCCTGGCCCCCCTGTCGGGCAAGACCTCCCTGGGCGGGGGTCCCTGCCTGTCCTACCTGTCCCCCAGCCAGCCCCCGCTGCCCCCCTCCTCCAGCGCCACCACCCCCAGCCTGGGCTGCACGGGGGACATGCTGCTGCTGAAAGAGGCCGAGGCACGCTGCCGCCACCACCACCACCACCACCTCCATCACTTCATGGGGCACGAGGACACGCCCCCGCCCCCCCAGTCCCCGCCATCGGCTCCTCCCCCACCCCCATCATCCCCGCCCCCGCCCCCTCCCCCTCCTCCTCCACCATGCCCCGCCCACGGCCACGCCCACCACCACCCTGGCGGTCCGTCCCAGGTGTACGACCTGGCCCGCCAGGACTCTCTGCACGACAGCTCAGTCCGCGGGCTGGTCAAGCTCAGTACCGTGTGACATCACACACACACACACACACACACACACACACACACAGGGGGTCACCCTGTGCGTGTGTCCCATGACCTTTAAGGACTGTGGATCTGCTCTGGGTGAGACGGTTTACTCGGGTATTGCAGTCGTGTCTGGTCGTTTATATCATTAATGCCTTGTGTAAAATACACCCTGTGTATTTTACACAAGATTAGCCATTAAACCATCACAATCATTACTTAAACAAACAATAATTCAATGAGTAAAGGGGAACTTACAGTGAAGGGAATTCAAAAGATGCACGGCAAACACCTTCACACACTCAGTTGTGGTGAGGATGTGGTGAGAACAAAGGGGGGAAGGCCTAACTAGGCCTCTATTTATAGTGGGAGGAGCTATTGACTACCCTTAATCACCACTCGGTGTCCCTTGTGGAGGGGAGGTGAAGCTGAATAAACTTGCGGTTTCTAACACCCTGAGAGAACCCATGGGAAGACACCTGTGACGAGGCCATGTATGATACACTGAGGCCATGTTCTGGGCACGTCACTAAAGTACTAGACACTAACCCTCTGTGGTCCGTTTCCTGGAGCTCTGGGAGATCTTTGGGAGAATCCCCGCGGGTTAGCAAGAAAGTAATAGGCGACCAGTTTTGTAATTCCGTTAACACCACTCTTTCTCAGGACCTAGACGACATCTAGTATTTTATTTTATTTTACCTCACTGCACTCTAGAACTCACACACACAATTTTTCTTTGGTTCATTGTTAACCACAGACAAATCCAGTGCTAAAACGATAATCATAGTCCAAAGCAAAGCCCCCATCTCCCAGCTCTTACTGGTGAGCGTGCAGGTATGCTGATATGTGACCCATGGGTTCTGCTATAGTCCTGACTGAGGTCGCATTGTGTGAGGAAGAACGGTTACCCGTCAACTGTGAATTCCTCCATTCACACGGCACCATGACAACAATGACAAACTGTTTGGAAGGAGCTCCTCGTTCCCTCGACCGAGCTCGAGCGTTTCTTGGATCCGTAGAGCAAGGCACTAACACTGCCAGGGTTGAGTTCCTCAGTCACTCTTGTGAAGTATCCAGTCATCGGTCAGATGTGATGTCGTTGTGGTTCCATTGTGTGTGGCTGTGGTCTACAACTGTTGCCAATAGGATGGCGTATCTTGTCGATAGTAGTTGTTTGTGTGAAATTATTCAGATGGTGTTCTATCTGAGCAAGGGATCTTAGCCAATCGGCCGTGGCGTCCGAGGCTCACTGCCTCTCTGCGGAACATGTCTGGAAGCTCATTGGAGGACTGATATGTTTGATTCTTTGCATTTGTGTGCCAAGTATCAACCCCTGACTGTAACAAATTCACAATTTTTAATGTGACTTAACTAGGGATTTATTCTGGAAATTACTTTTTGGGATAAAATTTGACAGATTCCAATAGCATTACTTTTACCCCCAATTAAAATCAGAAGGCAAAGGAGCATTTCCTTCTGATAGGCCAAAATTCACAAGAAAAGACAACTACAAAGGAACATGGTTTCTCTTCTCTTGGAGTCCAAAACCCTCTGTCTAAACATTAATATTTTTTTTAGAAAACATTTTCCCAAACAAAAACATGACTTTGAGTGTGACAGTAAGGGCTTATTTTCTGGGGATAAAATGAATTGTATCTTTCCTGAAAGATATTTGGATGATTTATTCAGTCCAGATATGATGTCACAACAAGCTATTATCAACGTCAGACGGTAATAAAGACACAACCTTGCACATTAGACTTGCATATTTTATTGCACTTCAATCGTAAATGTAAGCTTTTGTTTTCACTGAACATGGATTCACATTGTTTTTTATTGAATATGGTTTGAAAGAACCCGGCACACCGGACTGAAAATAATTACACACAGGAATTATGGATACTTCACACATGGTTAATGTAATTACACATGAATAATGCAGTTACACACAGGATTAACAGTCATGCTCGTTAGTAACTGGGTTTGAGCCATACACTATGGATTACAAAGAAAACATATTTGTGTATTCCTATAAAGCTTTACAAACAGGTACCCTGCTGAATGGCTTGTTTATTGTATTGGGAGTTACTTCAGAGTATTCAGGTGGTAAGGTGACAATTTTGGTTAATCTACCATCTTAACAAATCTCAACATTTTCTCAAAATAGATATGCCATATACACAAAACAGTTGGGGTAAAAAAATATATATTATCAGAGAGATATTTTAATAGATAATCAAATTTATCTATTAAAGATTTTTATATTTTTCCAGTGATTAATCCAAAGTATATCGTATATTATTTTGTTTCTTTGGAATACCAACAACAGCCCATTCACTGTCCTTTTGATTAATATTTTGGGTCATCATATTAAACCTCTGGTCCACTACAACTCACCCAGGTTTATTTAAACAAACACACACACACACACACACACACACACACACACACACACACACACACACACACACACACACACACACACACACACACACACACACACACACCTTATTCTTAGAAAACATATTTGTATCCCTTCGTCCTGAGTTGCATGTAATAACAGATTACACCTGGTTTCACAATATATGGAAAGACTGTGCAAATTACATTAAAATTAACTTCCTGTAGTAATTAGCGTTAGTGTTAAGCAGCACAAGCGCTTAATTTAACACACACACACACACACACACACACTTGTATATGGAAATGTATATCAGTGCAAAGTTCTACATTAATGTTAAGTTTCTGTAGTGCATCACTGAAGCGGCTGAAGAAAGCTCTTCTTTGGGCATTTTAAACACTTTTAACAGTGTTAGAAAGCATTTTAAATGTTTGCCCGACTGCTCAAAGTATTGATCGAACTGCCCTCGTCAGCAGCTAATACTCAGTAAACATGCCAAAAATTGAATTATTATCAGCATTTGTTCTCATATTTTCTCCTGTATTTTAGAAAGAGAAATCGCTTGTTTTTCCCAGTGGAATGTCAGCCAACTAAAGCATTGTAGCAATGCAGAGCACAATATAAAAGAGAATTTCTTTTTTGTTTGCTTTTCCAACCACACACCTAGTCTCTGGAGCCAGACACAGGCCTTGAACACAAAAGCCTTTTTACACTCTAAAGTGGTTAGCCTGCCGTCCGTCCCCTAATGTAGTGGACACACCCGCTGTACCTATCGTATGGTGCCGGAACGTCGTCATTCTAGAGGGAGTGGGGCGGGGAGGGGCTGGTGGTGGGGTGGGGGGGGTTGGGGATGGGTGTCCGAGGTTACCACAGCTTGACATCCAGCAGATGCACGTCCCCCTGGATCTCGAGGTCGGTGATGCGGGTCAGGTCCTGGACGCGGTGGCGGTACACCAGCTGATGGACCCCGTTCACCGCCACTTTGAACTGGTGTGCCTCACACAGGATGATCATCTGGAGGGAGGGAGGGAGGGAGGGAGGGCAGGAGAGAGGGAGAGTAAGAAAGCGGGAAAGATCGGAAAAGAGGGAGGGAGAAATATTTTCATGCCTTAGGAAACAGTTGGGAGAGAGGACTGCTGTTGAACAAACATCTGACCAGCTCCGTTTCCATGACAACAACATAATCATGTGAGGTTTAGAGGAGGTTGCCTTTCACTCAAACAAAAGGCCATTGCTCTCTCATGGCCAGCGATGGCCAGCGGATAGAGGATGATATATCTAGACCGTGGCCACCCCAGGATATGGCTTAGCTGCAAAACAGATGTAGTGTGCTCATCTCTGCACCAAAGGGAAGTTAGATTCAAATGTACAACACATTCTGCATCTTAAAGTAATTTGTTATTGAATTTGAAACTGACTTAACCACATCCGCTATTATCTCCCAAAACATTGTGTTTCTTGCAGGCGCTACAAACAGGCCTACATGACATCCATTTTATGAATAAAGATACAGACCCCGTTATTTTGATAATCAGGAAGTATTAAAAAACAAGAGAACGGGATGTTATTTTTTCCCTATGTTTTCGCAATCTAATTAAATTGTTTGAAACCACTGACACTGGTTTGAATCGTTGGTAAGACCGTTTTTCTTTTTACAAAGAATATTTCTTTGCCATTTCAGAATCGATCTTGACTCGTATGAGATGAGAACAGTGATTCGGGTGTGAATTGATTTCCCCCATCCCCCTATCAAACAACCTCAGCCACTTAATAAAAATCCTGCCCGGCCATGGAGCACAAGTCAAACATAAAAACTAGTTTTGAGTTTACCTCAAAGTACTGATCGGCGACGAAGGGGAAGGCCGAGTCCAGCTCCAGCTCCTCTTCGCCCCAGCAGTCCGACAGGAAGGAGTTCCTGACCAGCGCGCCCGCCTTCAGCCGGGGGTTGAGGTGGAAGGCGATGTCGCTGCCGTTGGAGACCCGCAGGTTCACACTGAAGCTGGAAGGAGATGGGATGAAACACGGAACGCTGGGCAACGCTCCGGGAAACTAAGATGGTCCATGACGGAAGAGGGAGTTACTTTTGTTCATGTTCTCTGCCCTCTGCCCCGCACTTTTTGCATTTATTTTTAGATACACCAATATTGATCTAATGGTTTAAGGCCCAATCCCATTTCTGGGATTGGGCCTTAAGGGGAAGGGGTAAGGGGTAGAAAGTAAGGGGTAGGCCCAATCCCATTTCTACCCCTTACCCCTTCCCCTTTCAAAACAAGGGGGAGGGGTAAGGGGTAGAAATGGGATTGGGCCTAAGTGTTAGAAGTCTCAGGGGCATGTCCCTTTGGATTAAAAATTTCAAACTGAAGTCCTGTTTGAGTTACATGAACTTTACTCCAATTATTCAATCTTGGGTGCTTTATTTAAACTTTTTTGGGGCAGAAAGATAAACTGAAAAGTCCAAGGCTAAAGACAGCAGTGCCAGGTGAGAACAGACAGATGGTTTGAGTCCCTACCTGTGTGGGTAGGGACTGGTTTTTCCTTTAATTGTAATGGTTTGCCCGGGACTCAAACCCTTCTCCATCTGTCCACGGAAAGGAAGACTCTGGAAGACCAAAACAATATTGATTTTAAAACATGTTACATGCCTGATGAAGCAACACAATATGTGCCTCTGGTGTTTTCTGTATCCTGTGTGCCCGCATGTCCTGTATGTTAGTACTAACATCAACACGTTAATTTATGAATGCACTCCTTGTGCCAGTTAATAAAACAGTAAAATAGTCATTAAAATTAAACAGCTATTAACTATAAACGCACACACCCCTAACTCATTCTTAGAAAACCTATTTGTATCCCTGTGTCCTGAGTTGCTTGGTCATCTATTAACAAATGGCTCCAGGTTTCACAAGATATGGAAAGACTATTAACGTAAAATGGCATTAAAATGTATGACATTATCAAAGAGCAGTCCCTCGACCACACCGCCAAACTCTTCACCCCTCCACATCCAGATGACCTACCAGATCGTCTGGGAACTTCAGCATCGCCTGTAAGACAAACAGAAAGATCACCACAATCAGAGTCGTGTTTGAAATGGAAGTTGTCAAACCAGTCAGGAGATGTTTTCTTTACTTTATGATTTAGTTTAAGTCATACCTCAGAAAGAAAAAAAAAATCAAAGAATGTTGTGAGTTTGTGAATGTATATCAGTTTTTTTAAACTGATATAATTTTGGTAAAAAATTCTCCAAAAGAAAATTCAGTAGCTACGGTCAAATGGTGTAAAGTCTGAAATAAATACAGCAAAAAAAGCGAATGGAGGGCAAAAGAAAAAGAATATGTGTTAGTTCCTTTGTTTATCTTTAGGAATTCTTCAAATGGATCCATTTCAACACTTCAAATGGATATACCTTTGGTTAGGACCATACAGAAAGCTTTGTCTCCTAATCATAGCTAAAAACTAAACGGTAGATACTCCCCATCACCTCCAGCTGTATGCAGGAAAGGCAAACATGCAAGAATGTAAACATGCTGAAGTGGCATGGGAGTGCCACCATCTTACGTGTGGGATGGAGTCTCTGTGGACTAGAGAAGGCTTCGCAGCTGCAGTCTAAAAGGAAGGGGGTGGGGGGTTCAGCAACAAGCCAAATTTAACACAGCGGCCCAGTTTGATTATCTATTAAGTAACTATTTTACAGGCATTATTCCATGAATTCATTTATTTACTTAACCCAGGAAAAGGAGTTAAAGTCAATGTACATAAAAAGGTTTGATGGTAAATTAACCAAATGTTTGCATCATACGGTCTTCAGAAAGGAGGGCCTTACTTTTTTAAATCCACAAGTCACTTAAGCTGAGCTAGAGTGGCTCTTCGGAACGACTTCAAAATGCTCGCTATAGAAATGCAGCTCTTTGATAAAAAAAATTCTCAAAGGAGAATAGAAGAAATAATCACAGACTTTATGCTGTGCTACCCCTCCTCCACCCCCCCCCCAAACACAAAAACCAACCTTACAAAAATATCTATGAATGTCCTGTCCCAAAATAAACCTGCTGAAGCTATTGAGAACAGGGTGAACACGAAGAGTTTATACGTACTTCAACGGGGTAGAAGGCAATGGCTTGAATGCTGACTGAGCCTGATATGCCCAGAGTGTCTACCCCGTCGAGGTCCAGCCTCTGAGTGTACTCCAGCAGATGATTCCCGTTCACTGCCACCTGGAAGGGGACCCGCACAGGGACGTCGAGTCATGGGACACTCATGTCATCAAGTGACTGCATTGACAAAGATGGCAGCCAAACATTCAACACATTTAACATAACATCTGGACAGATCCAACACAGAATAAAAATGTGTACGTTTTTAGAGCTAATAGTTTTGAATTTTCAGTTTCCTTGAAGTCTCGGCTCAAATACATTCATTTCTTAATCTCAGTGTTCGGTTTTGATCATAAACAGAGGGGTCACTTGGGTTATTTTCCTTCTTTGTAGCTTCTTTTTTTTCCAGCTTAAAAAGCTCACAGGGGTGGTGCCTTATTCAAAACTTACCTTAAACACTTCCTTTTGCACCAGGATGATGATCTCAAACACCTCCCCGGGGCTGAAGGGCATCTGCTGGTGGATCTCCTCCTTGCCCCAGCGCTCTTTCTGCAGGCTGTTGCACACGATGCCCAGAGGCCTCTTCTTGAACCGGGGGTTGAAGTGGAAGGCTACGTCCGCCCTGGGCTTCACACTGCTCCCACACTGGAGGTCCACCTGGAACCTGGAAAACAGCCGCTGGTTGGACACACCTGGACCGAAGGCCTTCATGTATTGGGAGATCTTTCTTTTATTAAGGTTTTCTTTGAGGGGGCTTTATATCATGATTTTTCTTTGACGTGAGATAAAAGATATTTCAAGAACAAATACATTTGATTGAAAGATTTATTTCATGGAAGTACATAACGGCAGATAGTTGTTAGCTTCCTATATGGACGTTTGTGAGGTCTATAGACCTCAAAAACGTCTACATCAACTAGTAACATTTAGATGTAGCTCAATATCTAATACAGGGGTTCTCAATCGCTTTGACCCCACCCCTGTAAACCCATTTTAAGGCACTCATGGGACCGTCCAAGGAGCTTTTTCAGGGTACTGGACCATTGAGGCCTTTGGTTGTATGCTGCGACCGTTCCCCAATCCAGAGTGCCCTTGGGGTCGTGTGTAGGAATTAATTTGATAGCGTTTTTCATTTTTCTCCGAAATCACCACAACCCCATGATTAATAGCGTACCGTAGTAGGAGCCATCATGTGGCGGTTCGTTACCACTAGCACATACATGTCCCCATCGATGCAATTTTACCTCTCGGAGTTACTGGGGACCCTGCCTTGTATTAGCAGCATCTCCCCCGGAAGCAGACCTCCGAGAATAGTCCCAGCGAAAGGGATTGCCTGTGGAGAAAATACGCATTTTAGCAAAAATATTCAAATAAAGGGATATCAAGTCTAGGTGAAAAATACATCTACTCAAACTTTCACAACTTCGGTTGTAGGCGTACTGCGTAGATACGATTCAAAAGCACATGCGATACTTCAAAATATCCGTGTTTACTAGGACTTGTTACATTAAAGTAGCTTACCGGATTCAATATAGTCTGTTTAGCATTAGTCGTAGCCATCCCGACAAGTTGACTGCCTCGCAAGAAAGGGTTTGTTTACTTCCGTGTATGTAGACTGACAGCAGGCGTATTAACCAATCGGATTTGGCCGCATTGAAAACGTAGCATTCAGTGGATGGTGGCTACATTGAGATTTAACTAGAGCCCTGATTTCTAACTAACGTAGTGAGGGTTTTTGATGATTATGTTTGGATAGTTCCGTAACGCAAAACATTGCTAGTGCAATGAAACCAGTCTCCTGTAGGAACACGGATCCAGCCGGTGACATGGTACTAGAAACTGGGTACGTCAACTTGTGAGCGTAGTACCTACGCCACCACACCCAAACTTAATTGGTGTCATAGAGTCTCATATTAGTGATGCCATGATTTAAAAACACGACCACGCAGCAAGTAAAACATGGGACAAATTTTATTCATATATCTAAACCACAGTAAAACTTCACAAGTTAAAAAAATTAAAACACGCTGAAGTAACATACAAGTTAATTGATTCATCTTTAAAACTAGTTTGCAATGGGGAGCACTACTGGTAGCTGCAATTTGGACGAATGCAAGTTTGAAATGTCACAGCAATGAGGTAGAGTCTGTAAAATATAGAGTTCTAGGCACCACAACTAGCCTCCCCAAGAGCAGCCGTTCATGTCATACAACCGCCATCTTGCAGGAGCTCCAAGTGTACACCACATAAGGGGCACCAACATAACTGATGTTATGGCGCCATTTCAAGTACAGTGGGACCCAAGACTCTCCTGCATAAAATGTCTATATTTCTGTTCCGGGGCTTCCTAGAAGTCAGCGTCTAGTCTGAATGCGTTGTCCGTGGCACCCGACATGACCCCCATCCTTTGGTACTCTCCCACGCGCTTCTCGAAGAAGTTGGTCTTCCCCTCCAGGGAGATGTTCTCCATGAAGTCGAAGGGGTTCTGCACCTTGTAGATCTGAGTGACAAAGAGCAACGTTTAATCCATAAGCTAATCAGGTTTACATATCCCCACATTTGCTTATGTCAATACATAGCTAAAGTTAAGCACCGTTTTAAAAGGTCCCATATTTGATTACCCAGAAACTACATTGGACACATGTTCAGTAGTTCTTTGACCCGGCTTTGCTCAGACCAGCGTCTGTATCGTGCTGACCCATCCCCTGCCAGTAGGCCACATGCCCGCCGACAGAGGACCCAGGCCAGCACCCAGCCCCCATTACTGGCTGGGGTCCGTACCCCTGCGCGTCTCATCATGGCAAAGCCTTCACCCTTGTTACTACCTTATGCAGACTTACAACCTCAGACCATTTGTGTTAATTGTATCTTGCAGTGAATTCAGATACAGCTCATGAAGTTGCACATGGTAGTTGTATGACAGCTGCTAGATCACCTGAACCAAAACAGTTATGGTGCCCGTTTTTCTGACGCGTTAAATGACGAAGACTTGAAAGCTAGCGGAATATTTGGCATGATTAACATACACCATACGTCGCCAATGGCCTGTGGACCCTTTACCTTGTTGAATCCAAGCTCCAACATCAGTCTGTCCGCCACAAACTCAATGTACTGCTTCATCATGTCACAGTTCATCCCAATCAGCTTCACTGGCAGGGCTACGGTCAGGAACTCCTGAAAACATAGTTGGTATTAGTTTGTGATAAGGGGGCTTTATTATTCAAGCCAAATGACTGGAACATGCCATGTTCAAAGTTGATAATTTGCCGCATGAAGTTCTTTGACCCGGCTTTGCTCAGACCAGCGTCTGTATCGTGCTGACCCATCCCCTGCCAGTAGGCCACATGCCCGCCGACAGAGGACCCAGGCCAGCACCCAGCCCCCATAACTGGCTGGGGTCCGTACCCCTGCGCGTCTCATCATGGCAAAGCCTGTCCTGATCACTATTTTACTTTACTTATTTCCAACAAACAAACCTGCTCAATAGCTACTGCATCCATGATGAGGTTGGAAACCGTCTTCTCAGAAGGCTTGTTTACCAGATGTTTGAACATCAAGCAGGCGAAGTCGCAGTGAAGTCCCTGAGAACAAAGTATAACATTTACAAAACCATTTAGTTAGAATTTCCTTGTGCTTTGAAGAAGCAGAATTAGCTAGTTCAACTAGTTTCATATTCTTGTGCAAGCATTACAGCAAAAATATACAGACACTAATGCTACTAGCCTGAAGGCTTTTCCTACAAGACATCCGATGCAAGTGAGGTCCTCACCTCGTCCCTGCTGATGAGTTCATTGGAGAAGGTCAGACCGGGCATTAGCCCCCTCTTCTTCAGCCAGAAGATGGAGGCAAACGAGCCAGAGAAGAAGATTCCTTCCACAGCAGCGAAAGCGACCACTCGCTCACCTAGATGAACAAACGTGATCAGTAATGTGGTCCAGCAGCCATAGCTTTAGTGTGGCGTAATGAATAGTGTTAAGAAATCGATGCTTACCAAACTCTGCATTCTTGTTTCCAATCCAGTTCAGGGCCCAGTCTGCCTTCCTCTTGACACAGGGTAGTGTCTCGATAGCATTGAACAGGTGCTCCCTGAGAGAAAGTTGCTTTTAGATGGTTTTTTGAAGGGTAACGCAATATACTGGACACTACTAATTCCATTTGTTACACCCCACCTCTGAGCGGAGTCCTTGATGTAGGTATCTATGAGCAGGCTGTACATCTCAGAGTGGATGTTCTCCATGGCGATCTGGAAACCGTAGAAGCAGCGGGCCTCGGTCACCTGAACTTCCTGGCTGAAGCGCTCCACCTAGTGGTCACAAAATAGAGACTAACCGGTCAGACCCGCACACAAAAGCAATGTTTCGTTGCTGGCTTAGACAATGGATATTAAGTTGTTACGTTTATTGGTCAATTAAAAAATGCTTGTTTACCAAGTTCTCATTGACTATTCCGTCGCTTGCGGCGAAGAAGGCCAGGACGTGGGAGACAAAGTGCTTCTCCTCGTCCTTCAGCGACTCCCAGTGCTGCAGGTCCTTCGACAGATCGACCTGGAATAAAACATTCTTTAGTATTGCTTAGGCCATCATTGACGGAAACGTTCAGAACGAGGTTAATTAAACTAGAAACATGCCCACCCCATTATAATAATGGCACCATAAAACTTCGACAGATCGACCTGGAATATAATTAAAATAAAAATAGTTCAAGTATTGAAGACTATAATAAAAAATAATCTGTAGTAGGCCTATTCATTTAATTAAAAACGCATGTAATAAACGCCATGCACTCTGTACCACAGGCATAAGTTACCTCTTCGGCCGTCCAGAAAGAGGCCTCCGCTTTCTTGTACATTTGCCAGATATCGCCGTACTGGATGGGGAAAATGACGAATCGCCTGGGGTTGTCCCTCAGGAGAGGCTCGTCTGCGTTACTCGTCACGGACTTTTTAGCCTATAAGCAAACAAAAGATATACGAGATGATATACATTGCCGTAAGGATAGTACACCATTAGGTATTTATAACTTTAAGCATACTGGTGAAGTTATAACTACACCAGCGTATAGCACACTTTGATTGTTTCAAAATAAAAGCCTCATTCAAGTTAACATGGATCCTTCATTTAAAGGGAGTTGTATACCATAGTTAACTACAGCTGTGCATTGTTAGACTTCGCGCCGGATTTGTGGCAAACACGAAATGTCATAAAACCGTTTTAAAGCTCGAAAGGTCAATCTGGTGTTCACGTACCTAAACATGTATAGTTAGATTGAGATGTTTGAGAAACAAGACTCACCTCAGCATAGTCAAATATTTTACGCGCGGTTCTGGACGCCAGGACGCGGGTGCTGTTTAGACTCGGGGGCTGAAAATGCACAAACACAACGAAGGTCTTTAACCAGAAATGCCTAAAGCCTCTTACAGGTTATGCCTTTTGTTAAAGTCGGTAATCAGACTCAATTTCAGATTACTTTCAGGTCGCGTTAACGTAATTCAGGGAATGGCTGTACATTTAGCAAATTATTATTTTTATGGGTTTCATGGATATTATTTGAGTTTACCGTGTTTTCCTTGTCCTGTAGAGAAATGGTGTTCATTTCGGAGGATATAATATTTACGTCCTTCTTGGAAAGTGGAGACCCTGTCGCAAGCATGGTTATTAACTTGTAGGACTGACTTGTTGACAGTAAATATAAAGAAATAAGATTACAAAAGTTTAAAACTCTTAACTAAAACTTTGCTATGTAAGCTACACAAAACACACTGTGACATGCAAAGGCTTGAATGACCGTACGGTACCTCGGGTTCTGTGCTCCTATTTATAGTGAGCTTGACGACCAGGGTCCTGACCGCCTCAGCCAATCAGGTTCGTCGAACTTGTTTTACACGGCTCTTCTTAATGCTGTGGAACGCCCCGTTCACTTGCATGGGCCCTTCACAACATCCGGCGGTGATGAAATATATAATTCTATACTATTCTAGACTATTTCTCTGCTGATCAACACTACGAACAGTGGCGGATTTGGCAAATTGGGGGCCCAAGGCGAAGATATGTATGGGGCCCACCTCATCCGATCTTTAAAAGAGAACAGAGAAAAAAAAGTACAGACTGAATGGTATGGGGTCAGAGGTTAATTGCAAATATTTTTTTAATTAATATTTATGGATTTATATTACGTTTATTTAAAACGTGTGTGGATCAGAAATGTGTTTGGGAAACTTATTTTTGTTTATGGATTTATTTTACATTTATACATACCGATATCCATTTGTTTGTGCATTGAAGTGTATTTATGAGAAGAGAGTAATTTATATATAAATCACAAAATACATTTGTGAATCCTTCTCTGTGCATTCATTATTAATGAGACTGTTCTGACCCCATAGAATGGTTGATAGGCCGGTAAAGCTAATCTACGCGGAAGTAAAGGTTGGATGTGAAAAAAAACCTTTCCCTTTAAACCCTGCATACACTTCTTTAGTCCAAAATGAGGATGGAAAGCAGAGAACAAAAGTGTAGCACTACACAAACTAATAGTCACGATGGAACCCAAAAGAGAATAAGGTTTCAGATAACACCTGTCTTCGCCAAAATGCCAGGAAAATCAGCACTGTTTATTATATTATCAAATCAATATCAATATAACCAGCAAGACAAGTAATAATAATAATAATAATAATAATAATAATAATAATAATACATTTAATTTAAAACGTCTTTCAGGACACCCAAGGTCGCGTCACAGATAAAACAAATAGGAGAAAAAATATCAAAAAAGGAGAACAATTATCAAAGATATATAGTCCATATAGCCATATCATTGTCCAAAGGCTAGTCTTAAAGGAGAAATCCGGTGTAAAATGGATTGGGATATGTTTGGTATGAAGCAAAAAAGCGCACATAGACGCACTCTTCAGTTGGCTGTTTTTAGCCGATTCTATCAAAACGCTATAAACTTGGAACAATAGGGGCATGTGTTATGGAAAAAACTAAATCGCTATTTTAAACTACTTAAAAGGCTAGAAGTAGCCCGACACTTCTTTGGTAGTATAATAAGGGTCTTAACATATAAAACAAGATATTGATAACTTTGTACGCTAACTTGTCGACGCCATCTTGTTTTTAAGCCTCGATAAGTACATTGACGAACACAGAGATTGTGACCTCTGACAACAACAAGCAAGCTCTGTGTTCGCCAATCTACTTATCTATCAAGTCTTAAAAACAAGATGGCGTCGACCGGTGAACTACTTAATTAATTAATAATTACTGTATTTCCATTGCAACCCATTCATGTTTTCCCAGCCCTAGGTCCCATGGGGGTCTCCCGGAAGGGGCAGACTTACAAACTCGATAGAGCGGCAAGCCAGACCCATATCGGAAAGATATTGGGTCTGGTCTCGTACGGTGGCAGTGTGGGCGGGATAAACGGACTTGCAGGACTTGCACAGCGTCTGGGCGGGAACTACGTCACTTTCTATTGCCTCCACGGGTATCTAGAAGTGAACGTGAACAAGGAAATTACGAGCAAGTGACGTAGTTCCCGCCCAGACGCTGATTGGCTGATACGTTTGACACTTTGCATATTGACTTTTTGGAAAACGTTTTGGATTACATTTTGGAAAACGTTTTGCAAAACGTTTTGCCAAATCTTTGCAAAGCGTTCGTTTTGCGGATTGAAATGTCATTTGAATATCGCAACACACGGAGCGTGGCGAAGTGGATTGCAATCACGGGGACGCTATAGCTTTCAATTTGAATAAAGGAACTCAAAGAATTTGACAGAATGTTATTCTATTTTTATTGTTATAACTTTTGCAAATTTAATTGAGGATTGCATTGTCACTTTGCATATTAAAATACACTTTGAATAACGTATTTATAAATTACATTATAAAATTGCATAATGAATTGTCAATTGCATAATGTAATGCAAATTGCATTGCCATTTGAATTTTGCTACATATATGCTTCCACATTACCCGCCTACATTTTTTTCCTTTGGCGGCCCTCAGTCAAATTTCGGGTTCCTAAATTGCCCCCCAGCCAGCTGTCAAAACTTTGAGAACCCCTGTTGTAGACCAACTTCGGAAAACTGTAGTTCCATCGTAGAAACGCTAGAGGTCAGCAATACACCCCGTCGCGCAATGACGTCGGTAAGGAAAAGTGGAGTCGAATTCATTGTAAACAGCGCTGTCTTTTCCTATGTTCGAAAGGAAGCACATTTTCATCTCTCCTTGACCCGATGACGTTTTCTAAAAAGGTTAAGTAAAGGAGGCCTAAAGGTTAGGAGATTTGACTATTCGTAGAGGAATTGGGACACAGCTAAGGAGTCTCACCGCGTCCGCCATCTTGTCGTCACGTGACAGCACTTGGACGTTGGATGTCCATGTCCCACAGGCTGCAGCGAGACCTTACTCGGTCTGAGCGATCGCAGTCGCATTGTTTACCGACCATAGAAGTATAAGTTAACTTCATAAATATGAAAGATTGCTTTATATAAAATATAATACCAACATAGTACATTTATGTTGGCCTAGAAAACAATACAGTTCAATGATTCCATCCAACTATTTACGAAAAATGCTATCAATAATTTATATACAAATAAATGGTTACATATCGATCAGCAACGAGGTTGGAGTAGCCTACCTACATAAATATTTGTAATAGGCCTTCACCAACATTGTTAACTGTCATACATAGCTACACAAGCAGATGAAAAATTAAATACTAACACAACTGAAATGTTTATTAGGCTATTAACAATATTATAAAAATGATACCGTAATGCACTCACTCTTTGTCATTGGATCTTTTGAATAAATTAATCAATAAATGGTGAATCGCAATGATCGCAAGCAGATTAACTTGAGTCTTTGAGCAGCAGCTGAACCAGTCTATAAATCCCTTTATCACAAACACTTTGATAGTCACCACAGTCCCTAAAAAAAAACTTCATTCATGTTTAAGTAAAAGGAAAAATCTCGGACACAAGAAGTTAACGGAGCCGTATAGGCCCTCTCGAATGCCAGGCCGAAAAAATTGTTTCACGACTCCTTTCAGCTGCCCACCCATCCTTCTCCAGCAACAAATAACATAAAACGGCTAATAAAACACTTGAGGTGGGGCTTTGAAAAGAGAAAACTTACATTTTTAGTACATGGCATAAAGATAATGAGCCTTTGATTGATATCGACATTTATTGCAGACACATTCCTGTTCCCCACTTGTATTGGAGTGAACGAAGATATCTACTTCTGGGCCCCTTGAGTCGAGGGACCCGTCCACAGTCCGCTTAAACAGCTGCAATACCAGGCTTGGCTGCTGAGCACTGGTGGATTGCGAAAGTAGTTCCTTGGGGCTTGATGCCAGCTGAAAGGAGTCGTAGTAAACAAATGTTTCGAGAGGGCCTACTGCACGGCTCAGTTAACTTTGTGTCCGAGGTTTTTCCTTTTACTTAACATGAATGACGTTGATGTTTTTTTTCGCCACTCTATAGAACAGAATGTTCGGTGCATTGAATAGTGTGCATTCAGTGGATGACAAGTTGAGTTTAACTAATCAAGCACGAGGACTATCCAGAACCTGCGAGCATGAACTTGGGGTTGTTGGTAATGTTTGGATATTTATACAACACACATTTCTAGTTTAATGAAACTGGTCTGCAGAGCCAGCCAATGGCATGGGACTAGAAAGTGGCTGCGAGTGTAGTACCATCGTCACCACACCAAAGATAATTGTGGCATAATCCCACATTAGTGATGCAATGAGTTAAAAATATGACCACGCAGAAGTTAAAATTGGAAAAACTTTATAAATATAAAACTGTACAGCAAGAAATCACAATTGAAAAAATAAAAAACACTAAAGTAATGCACAAGTTAATTCATCTATACAACTAGTTTAAATGGGGAGAATTATGGGTAGTAGCTGCAAGAATGCAAGTTTAACCTGGCACAGCCATGAGGTCCGATCGGTAAAATATAGAGTTCAAGGCACCACGACTAGCCTTCAGCCCCAAGCGCAGCCGTTCATGGCAACCGCCAGCTTGCAGAAGCTCAAAAAGTATCACATAAAGTGCACCAACATAACTGATGTTATGGGCTCCATTTCAAGTACAGTGGACCCAAGACTCTCCCACGTAAAGTCAATATTTCTGTTCCGGGGCTTCCTAGAAGTCAGCGTCTAGTCTGAAAGTGTTGTCCGTTGCACCCGACATGACCCCCATCCTTTGGTACTCTCCCACACGCTTCTCGAAGAAGTTGGTCTTCCCCTCCAGGGAGATGTTCTCCATGAAGTCGAAGGGGTTCTCCACCTTGTAGATCTGAGTGACAAAGACAGCAACGTTTAAGCCACAAGCTAATCAGGTTTACATATCCCAACATTTGCTAACGTAAATACATAGCTAAAGTTAAGCACCGTTTTAAAATGTCCCATAAGTGATTACCCAGAAACTCGACATTGGACACATGTTCAGTAGTTCTTTGACCCGGCTTTGCTCAGACCAGCGTCTGTATCGTGCTGACCCATCCCCTGCCAGTAGGCCACATGCCCGCCGACAGAGGACCCAGGCCAGCACCCAGCCCCCATTACTGGCTGGGGTCCGTACCCCTGCGCGTCTCATCATGGCAAAGCCGTCACCCTTGTTACTACCTTATGCAGCCCAACAACCTCAGACGATTTTTTTTTTTTTATCTTGCAGCGAATTCAGACAATGTATGACAACTAAATCACTTATACCAGAGTCAACGTTCCTGTTTTTCTGACTCAGAAAGAACCGAAAACTAGGGGTTTATGTCGAAGGATTAACATGCAACGGTTGTTACCAATGACATCTGAATACAGGGGGCACTCTTTACCTTGTTGAATCCAAGCTCCAACATCAGTCTGTCCGCCACAAACTCAATGTACTGCTTCATCATTTCACAGTTCATCCCAATCAGCTTCACTGGCAGGGCTACGGTCAGGAACTCCTGAAAACATAATTGATATTAGTTTTTGATAAGGGGGCTTTATTATCCAAGCCAAATGACTGGAACATGCCATGTTCAAAGTTGATATTTTGCAGCATGAATTTCTTTGACCCGGCTTTGCTCAGACCAGCGTCTGTATCGTGCTGACCCATCCCCTGCCAGTAGGCCACATGCCCGCCGACAGAGGACCCAGGCCAGCACCCAGCCCCCATTACTGGCTGGGGTCCGTACCCCTGCGCGTCTCATCATGGCAAAGCCTGTCCTGATCACTATTTTACTTTACTTATTTCCAACAAACAAACCTGCTCAATAGCTACTGCATCCTTGATGAGGTTGGAAACCGTCTTCTCAGAAGGCTTGTTTACCAGATGTTTGAACATCAAGCAGGCAAAGTCGCAGTGAAGTCCCTGAGAACAAAGTATAACATTTACAAAACCATTTAGTTTGCTGAAGAATTTCCTCGTGCTTTGAAGAAGCAGAATTAGCTAGTTTCATATTCTTCAAAACTATACACACACACACTAATGCTACTAGCCTGAAACCTCTTCCTACAAGATATCCGATGCAAGTGATTTCCTCACCTCATCCCTGCTGATGAGCTCATTGGAGAAAGTCAGACCGGGCATTAGCCCCCTCTTCTTCAGCCAGAAGATGGAGGCGAACGAGCCAGAGAAGAAGATTCCTTCCACAGCAGCGAAAGCGACCACTCGCTCACCTAGATGAACAAACGTGATCAGTAATGTGGTCCAGCAGCCATAGCTTTAGTGTGGCGTAATGAATAGTGTTAAGAAATCTATGCTTACCAAACTCCGCATTCTTGTTTCCGATCCAGTTCAGGGCCCAGTCTGCCTTCCTCTTGACACAGGGTAGTGTCTCGATAGCATTGAAAAGGTAATCCCTGAGGGAAAGTTGCCTTTAGATACAGGTAGCTCAATTTAATGGACATTAAAATTTAACATTTGTTACACCCCACCTCTGAGCGGAGTCCTTGATGTAGGTATCTATGAGCAGGCTGTACATCTCAGAGTGGATGTTCTCCATGGCGATCTGGAAACCGTAGAAGCAGCGGGCCTCGGTCACCTGAACTTCCTGGCTGAAGCGCTCCACCT
Organism: Gadus chalcogrammus; assembly: GCF_026213295.1. Taxonomy (NCBI): domain Eukaryota; kingdom Metazoa; phylum Chordata; class Actinopteri; order Gadiformes; family Gadidae; genus Gadus; species Gadus chalcogrammus. Next base: position 9,786,777 of record NC_079432.1, on the reverse strand, counting down.
AGTGGTCACAAAATAGACTGGTCAGACATGGCAATACTACACCGCTGGCTTAGTTTAAAACGGTGGCCTATGAATTATAGTTTATTGGTCATTTAAATGTTGCGTGGCTTACCAAGTTCTCATTGACTATGCCATCGCTTGCCGCGAAGAAGGCCAGGACGTGGGAGACAAAGTACTTCTCCTCGTCCTTCAGCGACTCCCAGTGCTGCAGGTCCTTCGACAGATCGACCTGGAATATAATTAAATAAATAGTTCCGTAAGTATTGTAGAAGATTAAAAAAATTCGGTAGTATCAATTTAATTAACACATGCAATAAACTTCATGCCATCTGTGTACCACACGCATAAATTACCTCTTCGGCCGTCCAGAAAGAGGCCTCTGCTTTCTTGTACATTTGCCAGATATCGTGGTACTGGATGGGGAAAATGACGAATCGCCTGGGGTTGTCCCTCAGGAGAGGCTCGTCTGCGTTACTCTTCACCGGCTTTTTGGGCTACACGCGCACAGAAAGATGAGTTATAGACAGATACTTTGCTGTCACCATTAAAGCCGGTATACAAATTGTCATACGATTACTATAATTGGATAGTTTAAGAATATTGTAAAGCTCAAGTTAACATGGATACTTGTTTTATCGTGCGTTGTATACAATGGGGTCACTTTACCATTGCGAATTACAGCTGTGCATTGTTAAGACTTCGCGCCGGAATTATGGCGAACAGAAAATGTCAAATGAGCGGTTTAATGCTCGAAAGGTGAATATAATGTACACGTAACCAATTACGGGTAGTTTTAGATTGCCATTGCTTTAGAAAGAAGACTCACCTCAGCGTCGTCGAATATTTTACGCGCGGTTCTAGAAGCCAGGATACGGGTGCTGTTCAGACTTGGGGGCTAAAAGGCAAAGTAAAACACAACGAAGGTCATTATCCAGAATTACCAGTTATGGCTGAAAATGGTGAGCAAAGTTCAGTTGTCAGGCTCCATTTCCGTTTACTTTTCAGCTTAAGATGACCCGATTGAATCACTATTGCGTTTGAAGAGTTTTGCTTATCACCATTACTTTTACGGGTTTCATGGACATTATTTGAACTTACCGTGTTTTCCTTGTCTTGTAGAGAAATGCTGTTCATCCCGGAGGACATAATGTTTTCGTCCTTCTTGGAAAGCTGAGAGCGTGCGTTAAGCATGGTTACTAGTTTGATGGACTGACTTCTTAAAAATAAATATGAAATAATAAAATTACAAACGTTTAAAACTCTAACTAAACCTTTACTATGTAAGCTAGGTACATTCGACAGATACGCGGGATAGAAGGCAAAGGATTGAATGAACATAGCCCTCGCTTTCTTTGCCTGTATTTATAGGGAGATTGGCGCTAACCCAATGACGACCAGGGTGCGGACTGGCATCAGCCAATCAGGTTCGTTGAAAGCCTTTCGCGAAAGCGCACACCGCGGGAGATTCAAATGCTTTGTTAGCGCCAAGTGGTTACAAAACCCAAAAAAGTGTTACGAAAGGGTAAAACGCGCCCTTATGCAAGTCTTTAAATGTAGACAATAGAACCTAAGATAATATAAAAGACCTCAACTGCAACGCCATCGTCTAAAATGACAACTGTTTGAGAAATGAATTTCTGCATTCTTTAACCTATTCGTTAAATAACATCGTTTTCATTTGCCTAAACAGCTGGTAGTTATTTCATACATAGTCACTGAATAAACTTGTATGTTGATGGGCAATGACATGTCTAAATCGTGGTATTTGCAAACAATGCTTTTCCCGCCGTCTCGCTCTTTAGATTTTGCAATAATGTGCCTTTATTTACTTGACGTCTCGTCACATCGATCAACAATTCATTCACATCATGCATGAGCATCTGAATCCTTATTTCATAACGAATTTGGCATTTTCAAGAGAAGCCAAGTCGGGTATGCCACTGTTAAGACAGCTAACAGATTGGCTTGCAGTTTCTTAATAAAGCCATCGTCGAAGGATCAATTGTTCCTTGCATGTTACGTTTGAATACAAGCGATTGAGTCATTCTGTCACGCTGGTCAGATATAAACTATATCAGCCTAACAATTACCCACTTAAGGTATTATTTAGTAGCAGCTGTTATTGTTCGCTGCAGTCCTATTCTAGTTCCGGGGTCTAAAGCGCGCTTCTTTGTTTCTGCAGAGAGAGAGGAGGGGATACCCAGTGGCCAGGAGGAGTCGAGCAATGCAACATTCAAGCAAACCCTTTCACGATGACGTTATCGAAAATGTATATCAAGAGTTTGGATGTGAGGCACTGTTAAGCAGTGCTTTACACATGTAGTTAATAGCGCCCTTCTAACAGATGACGACTGCAGAGTTGGATTTTAACAAAGAACTGCATTTAAGTCTGTTGAACCGTGTTTCATTTTGGCCTTTTGCTTTGCAGGGATACAAAACTTTTGGCTATTCAACTTGTGGCTATTAATCATCGTCCTTACGTTTTGGGCTTATTATCCTGGTAATAATTATTCTGTCTAACTCGCGTATTCTCTTTCCAACTGATTTTATAACGAGCTGTGCTGTCAAATGAAATTATTGTTTTAGAATGTTTTCCCTTAGATCTAATAGCTTTTTTATTCAGATCAATCAAGGAACATCTATTGTGTGCGTTTGAGCAACACTGAATAACTATTTCAGGCAATTACTTTTTTTTAATAAACCTGTGGATTTTTATTTTCCAACTGAGCCATGCGTGTAAATATACTGCGTTATCATTTTCAGCCACTAAGCGGTGCTGTAGCAAAGGATCTAGATATTTCATCGCGCTACAGCGCCAAATTTTTACCGTGGTTGAATGTCGGTCAGTAAGGCAAATGGGCGGGTGCTTAGTCAGCCGTTGACGTGAACAGATCTCCCAGCTCATCGTCGTCGCATCCCATTGGTCACACCCCCTCAACGCTTGAATGCCATTCGTTGAGCTTTGTTACTGGGTGGTATGGCAAGACCAGCGAGGCTGGAGGAGGCTGCTATTCAAATTGGCGATAAGCCTGGACCGAACAATGAGGATTTAGGGTTTTCAGTTTTTAATCGGTGAATATCTTTTACCGATTTTATTTATGTATTGTATTTATCTTAAAACGCAAGCCTATTGTATTACTATCGTTTTCTTCTGATTAAATAATGTGTTATTGTCTTGGTTATATTGTGGCTCTCAAATCCTAAATCTTCGATTCAGATACATTTATATTCAAAACAATTTCTAGATGTAATTTATCTTGTTAAGCACTTACCATTGCTGTTTTGCATGAAAAGCCCTCGATAAAATTTGATTGATGAGGACATTGATATAATGTTTAGTGAAAAAGAGTTACTCAACAACATGACAGATTTAGTGGTGCATTTTATTACAAAAGCCATATTCTTAAACATTGCTTACAGGCAAGTATTCAGAAATGGGATTATTTTGATAAAAGATGTTATTAAGAATAACATTTAATATGAGGTATTTTCTTACTGGCGACACTATAGGCCAAATTAAACTATCAAAAACAGCACTTTTAACAAAAGTTTATTAAATAATATTGTATAAAGCAAGATGGTAGGTAGTATCACAGTGAGGAATACTGTCCACTGATATTTTTAAAATATCAATAAAATAATTAATGTACTATCAATAAATGCAGAATGGAATACACATAACATTCATATAGATATCAATACATGTACATTATTTACAATAGCAAAAAAAGAAAAACATTTGGCTAATAAAAGCACAATACAGAGGCTTTGGCAAAAACAAGAGTGCATACATTTGCTAAACATGACATAAACATTGAGTAAACATGATTACCTGTATGTAAAGAGTACAAAACAAGCATAATACAAAAAAATCCAGTGCAATGTCAGTTTTGTCTGTGAATTGTCCATGACTCATAGCAGCCTGGTCTGTATGTGTCCTTGTTCTCCATGTGGTTGGTGAGAAAAAATAAAGTCCTGAGCAAGCAAAACTCCCTCTCCCGCTGTTCCAACATCTTTTCCCATTCCTGATCCTTCAACTGCCAGTTGTGATATCAGTTATATAAAAAAGTACGGGCCATTGAGTGGCTGGGTCCTATAGCTGACGGATACAGCTGGAGAAGATTTACAGACAATAGCCAGGCCCGGGTGGATCTTTACCAGTATTCCCCACCTGGTCGCCTTATAGTCTTTATATGTTTTTTTTAGTTAGTTTGTGCTGGGCACCAGAACGCCGACAGGATGCGGAGAGGTCCTGGCCTGGGTCTTGGGCAGCGGCATTTTGTTGAGGTCACGCGTTTCGGTTGGCCACGACGACGCCCTCTTGGTAGTGATGTGGCGGCGGGCGTGTTTCGTCAGGTGGTCGCTGCGCATGAAGCGCCGCTCGCACACGTTGCACACAAACTTCTTCTCTCCGGTGTGCGTCCGCCGGTGCCGGGAGAGTTCGTCGGAACGTGCAAACTTTTTGTCGCAGCCCTCCCAGTGGCAGCTGAAGGGTTTTTCACCTGAAGAAGAAACCCGTCGTCGTTAACAATATGATGATAAAGACACACTCCTCAAGGGGACGGCACAGTGCTCAATTAACATTTTTTAACATTTTTTAAAAATAACCGTTGAAGCCTTGGACTTTGAACTTTATGGAAAATATATTGACTGATTTCTTATTAAAAATGTATGTTCGTGCAATAGTGTAAATTAATAAATAATGCCGAAATAGATAGCATAAATAAATAAAGAGATCGTTGAAATCTGTTGCGAGGCCACTCACCAGTGTGGGTTCGGAGGTGAGCCTTGAGGTGGGAACTCTTGAAGTACGTCTTCTTGCACCCGGGGAAGTTACACACGTAGTTCCGCCGGCGGGAAAAGTCGGCCTGCGACGGGCCGCCGTTCTGCCCCGTCGCCATGTAAACAGGAGCTGGCGCCAGGGGGAGGAGCTTGGTGTTGCCCAGGGTCATGACCTGCTGTGCGCCCTGGGGGGCCTGCGACACGGAGCTCTGGGGCACCACGAACATCACGGTGCCCTGGGTGACCGAGGAGCCCACTAGGAGCTGCTGAGGGAAGGAGGGAGACGACTGGGGCAGGATGGGCTTGGGCCCCCCCGGGGCCTGAACCTGCACTGGAGCCTGGACGAAGGCCGAGATCATCCCGGACCTCCCCCTCACCGGGTACACCTGGCACAGGACCGGGGAGCTGGGGAGCGCGGCTGGGGGGGAGGGCGAGGGCTGGTAGGAAGACACCGAGGGGGGCGAGTGAACCAGGGAAACCACAGAGGAGGAAGAGGAGGAGGAGGAGGAGGAGGAGGGGCTCTCGGGAGACGAAGGAAGAGAGCCGTCCGAGGTGTCCATGGCGCACGGACCCCTGGCCGTATCCTCTTTGATCTGGAAGATCTGGAGCTGTGGTTGTGGGGCGGGCCCCGTGGGGCAGAGGGTCCGCTGTGTGGGGCCCCCCGGCTGCTGGCAGGGAGAAGAGGCCGGGGCCGTTCTGTGGCTGGGCAAGGAGCGATCTGCGGTGTGTCGGATGACGCTGGTGACCATGGCCCTTCCAGGGGTCATGGCCGGCCCCTCGGCTGAACCCAACTCAGAGGGCTCCGATGTCAGGGTGCTGCCGGGATAAGGCCCCCGGCCCAGACCCGCCTGTGGGGGGCTTGTGCGAGGGAGGGGGCCGGAGGAGACCCGGGGCCTGGGCAGCACTGGCCTGGCGATGGTGCTGCTCACAGAGGAGCAGGAGGTGGTGGTGGTATTGAGGATAGTGGTTGTGGTTGTGGTGGAGGTCTCGGAGAAGCTCGGACTGTGGGGTGGAGTCATACACTAGAAGAGAGAAGGACACCGAAGATAGAGAGTGTGACCCACAGTTTCTACGTGATTATAGGTTCATAAGGCACACAAATACTCAATCAATCCAGGGGAAAACAAACAAGGTTCAGTACTTGCTGTTTTCTGATTGGATCAAATGAGTAATTTTGAATGATCCAATCAGAAACAATGCTACTGTAGTGCCCCCTGTTTCACCAGAGGGGGTGCCATTCATATGCATGAATGGAAAGTGCCTGGTGGCTCTATGACAGTGATTTTCCCTTACCAGGGTGGAAAGTGCAACAAGGTCTTTTGGAGTGTCTGCCGCTTCCGGTTGCAAATGGATGGAGTCGCATGAGTCTGAGGTGGGAGTCAGCGGGCGCGGCTTGTGTGACCCTTGACCCCAGAAGCTCATGCTGACCAGGGCCTCGGCTGCCTCCAGGTCGTGGTACTCCACGGTGCCGCTGCTGCAGCTGGTGGGCCGGGCCACCCACCGGGCCTGCTCCATGGTCAGAACCGCACGCTGGTGCATCAAATCAGCCTGGAGGGAACACAAGATGACATTGCATGTTAGCCCAATTTCTGATTGGAGAAGGATTCTTTCCTTTCCCTATTCCTTCACTATTCTGTAATCATGCAGACATGTTTAAAGTGACTGACTCTCAGATGCACCAATGAGCAGGTAGGGGTCATCTTGCTCAAGGGGGCATCCTAATTAGGATTTTGGGGGTTCGAACCCTGGACTTATTTTAGCTGGGATTGAAAAACCCTAGACAATAGAATACCTTCCCTTTATTTACAAAGGAAAGGCCTCGACCGAGTGTCAGATTCAGATCCGGCTGAGTACCCTAACAGGCGGGACTTTGGCGAAGAAAAAAAAGGAAACCACTTCTCCCAAGGGAGAAAGTTTGTGAACACAGAGAGCAAACACGCCAACTCCACACAGAACGGCCCCCGAAGCCGGGACAGCGCCTGAACCCAGAACCAGGTGGCTGCCATAGGCGTGTGACTTCCACTGCACCACCGTGTCAGTGGAGATGGATCCAGATCCTTGTCGTCATACAATCCGCCCAAAGTAACAGACAAACCCTTGATGAAAACCAAAAAAAAAAAACAAGAGTCCGGAGCTCAACAGCTGAAACAACTTATTCGACTTATTAAAAAATACGAGCAGCCATTTCCTCGCTCAGAGAGAAATCCCCAAAGTCTGGCTGCAGATGGCAGCAGACAACCCTAACAAAGCCCTCTACATTCCCTCCACACTGTTTTGATTCTGGTTCATTTGAGGACACCGAATGATTGAGGGAGGCAAACAATGACTTACTACGGGTTTCCGAAGCCTAAAATGCCCATAAAGACACAAATCTACTCACACCGGATATTGATCTGGGATTACGTGAGGTACCTATCAGAGCCACCTATTACATGTCATGAAAGTACATTGTGTACCTTAGCCCACTCCACCATCATGGTGACGGCCAAGCCCTCAAGACTCCTGTTGTTCACACACTCAGCTGAACTGTTCGCCTGTCCACACGTTAACCACCCCGTTAAGCATGCAGCTTAACTGCACCTGGTCTGGTCGATATACCATGGCCAATACTGTCTGTTCAAGGAGCGAGAACAGGAGGGAGAGAAAAAGAAGAACAAACTTTAGTATACTCCCATATAATCTTACGGGGAGATTGGGAGGAAGGGGGGGATGTCATTTTATTGCAGTGACGGCATCGGTGTGGTTGGTCCAGACTCGTGGATGCCAATAAACAACAGTGCTGGGCTGGGCTATAGAGGAGGGGGTGGGGTTGAGGAGAGGCTATCTGAGGTAAAGTCCCTGGTAAGCAGCACAGCGGCTGGGGCGTGTGAGGGGAACAAAAGCTTCCAACCTCCACACACCGTTAAGTTGGCTGGCATCTGGTGAATGCTCAGCTGTAGGGGTGAAGCCCAGAGAGGGGGTGGGGGGGTGGGGGGAAGAGAGCCAGAGGGAGACCTCGAGAGGGGGCCCTTACTGCAGTAGTGCCATGAGACCGCGGGTACACCCAGTGTCTCGCATAGCGTTGGACTTGGTGGGAGAGGGAACCTCCCATCACCCAAGAATAGACACGAAAGCTGTGTGCCAGATCACCGAAACCGCCTCCCGTACCCCCCCCACACACACACACACACACGAGCGCGCCAACTCGGCACGCACGCAGGAAGGCACGAACACTCACTCACGCGCACACAATTAACATGCATAGACCGCACGAGCGCAGAAGCTCGCACCAGGAAGTAGTTTGGAAAACAAAGTAAATCTGTTCTACAACACATCTCTATCTCGATTAAACAATGCTGATGGTAATTTGTGTTAATGAAGCCATACCAAAATAGGACAAATAATAGACCAAATACCAGATTTTGTATCCATCTATACCAATATCAATTCTATAGACTTCATTAAAAAAATATTGCTTTCAATACGAAAAACATTACAACATGTCAGCAAGCAGTTTTGGTTTCTGGCATTTGAAGCATTCTACAACACTTGTCATCACTCTTCCATTACAGAACCACATCATAGTATAACGTGTATCCGCATATTGAGCAACCTATTTTACGTTGCTTTTGCAAAACAGTATTCTACAAACCAACTTTAATACAGTGTTTCAATGATGCAACTGTTTGGACTTGATAGTTCCCCCCGCTGATCTCCAGTTTGGTGCAATAAATATGTGACCTTAAATAAACTGGCAGCACCAACCCAAAAATACAGTTTTCGTGTTAAAAAGCGCGTCTAGAACATATTTCACTGTCTCGGTATAGTTTGCCAATTATGCATCATTGTTTAAATAAAAACAGCCAGTTTCTCTGCTATCACACGTTAACAACTTAATTCAATATAGAGTGAACACAAAACGTACAAAATAGTCAGTTTAATCCACTTACCTCACAGGACCTAAATGGTGTAGAAGGCTACTTTGCGCCGTAAAAGTGGGCATACAGAGGTATTAATACAAACTACAGAAGAGGCTAGTCAATAATAAGCCGCGAGCCTCCTCTAATAGCGGAGACTGGCTTCAGCTGAGTGAATCAAACGAGGCGACGAGAGAGGGGAAAAAAAACACAGAAACAAAATTCAGAGCAGTCTGGCGGGTGGTAACATGTTACCAATCAAAAACAAAGGTGTAGCGGATTCGGGCCAATCGGGGGAAGGGCGCTGCGTGATCAGGACGTGATCGCAATCCCATTGGTCACATCGGGGTGCGTGGCTGTTGGGGGGCGTGCCGCAGGAGTCAGTGGTGTCAGAGTAAACCCGCTGAACCCGGCGCGCTGGAACTGGGGGAAAGGTTGGAGCGGCGCGAGCAGGCGGAACCGAGAGACACTATGCACGCGTCTCGCTGCCGTTGCCAAGAGCGCGCACCCCATGCGCAGAGTGGGACGGGCGTGCGCACAAAGAACGGGACTAGTGGAAATACTGTAATAAGGATCGGGCTGGTTGACAGGGTTCATTTCAGGATATAAACAACGCACGACTTAAGTCTGCATTACTGACTGCCTGGCACGCTCTATTTTTTATGAGTAACATATCCCTGTAAGTAGGTGGCTGTCACGTAAACAAGCGGGAGAGTAGGCCTATATGAAGCTGTTATTGAATAGGAAGAAAATCTAAAAACAAAAGGTTGAGCACGACGTCAACTCATGCTTGATGCATGAAACAACCAACTGCGAACAAACGAATAATAATAAAAATCATTGATGGGCCTGAGCGCTATGCTAAAACGACTGTCTATCGTCAAGTCATTATGTAGCCTATTAATCGACGTGTCTATCGAAATCAATGTTTTAAAAATACTAGATTGCTAATCAATAGATTTATTTCACTGTTTTATGTATCTTGAACAAAAGCTCTTTCTCGTCATGTCACTTGCACCAACAAACTTTTAAAATAAAATAAAACACCCTAGAAATTATTAAAGAAAAGAGATTAACTGTGTTAATTAATGTTAAATAGTCTTGGAAATGACAGTCTAAACATGGCAACGACGGCTGCCAATTCAGCCGTTCCTACTCAGGCAAAAAATAAAGTGTTTTGTGAGAGGGGGAGAGACAAGGAAAAGAGAAAATATGTTGAGGACCCAACGGACGAAAATACAAAAAAAGGCAACGATTCCAAACATATTTTCTCATTGTCTTCTTCCTGTACGATTTTCCGGTCTCTTGTGATGATATACCACACACACAACAGACGCTAACATGTGCACGAGCCCTCTCTCTTACACGTTCATACACACACACATGCACGAGCGCTCTCAGACGCACACCACACACACACAAACGAACGCGCACACACGCGCACATAGAACCCGCCAACCCGTGTCCGCCTCTCCCTTCTCCCTCCTCCCCAGCCAATCAGAGAGACGGGCCACGCCCCCTTGCTCACCCCCTCCCCTTGGCTTGCAATGAACTCAGGGACTCCTGTCTCTGCTCGCGCTCAGGTTGTAAACAGCCTCTTCTATGAAGAATTCCTGGGCGGGGACAAACGAGGGGAGCCGAGCTAAACCCCCACCCAAGCCTCCTCTTCTCCCCCACAGCCCACTCACCCTAACACCCCCAACCCCACACCACCCATCCCCTCCCCCTCTTTGTTGTGGCTGTACATTAACCCCTTAAAGGAGCCTATGTGATGTATCAGACTGAACACACACAGAGTGATATGCACACACACACTGACATGCACAAACACAAACAAACAGTGATATGCATACACACCCATACACACATGCACACACACACACTGCACCCTGTGTGTGTGTGTGTGTGTGTGTGTGTGTGTGTGTGTGTGTGTGTGTGTGTGTGTGTGTGTGTGTGTGTGTGTGTGTGTGTGTGTGTGTGTGTGTGTGTATATCGGGGGTAGTTCTACAAGGCCAAGAGAGCCAACACCACTTGTATAAACATAGCTCGGCTGCGGTTGTGTGCGTGGGGGGAGTTGGGTGTATGTGTGTGTGTATGTGTGGGTGTGGTGGTACTGTATACGTGAAGTGGAGGTGGGGACGGTGGGGGGAGGGGGGCGATATCTTTGTGAGAAGCCATTGGTGCCGTGTGTTGGGGGGGGGGAGAGGATGGATACAGGGAGGGAGGGGGGGAGGGAGGGAATACGTCACTCTAGTCTCCGCTCCAGCGAGACAAAGAGGTAGTTGATTCCCCGCTGGCTGTGCTGGCCGAGCGACGCAGGGCTCCAGCGGGCGTACCCTACCCGGCACCACCTCCGCCGTGTGCTGCCCGACCCGCGGTGCAGCACCGCCGGCAGCACCTCCACGCCTCAGACGCAACCCCGTCCCCGCTGCCCTTAAATGACCATCTCGTCGCAGCGACAATGGCTCTCCTGCAACCATACACACACACCCTCCACCACACACACACACACACACACACACACACACACACACACACACACACACACACACACACACACACACACACACACACACACACACACACACACACACACACACACACACACACACACACACACACACACACAAACATACACACGTGCTCCCACGTTATCATGGCTACACCCGCAGCCTGGTGAGCCGTCGATAACGGGCCGAGCGTGTTCTATACATTCCTGGGAGGGAGCGAGCAAGCGCCGCGGCGCTCCATCTACAGGAAGCAGCTAGGTGGGAGGGGAGGGGGCGCGCCGGGTCTGGTGTCGGAGGGGGCATCGGGTTTGTTTGCTTTTCCTTTTTTTCCCTCGGTTCAACGGGGTGAAGGAATGAAAAAAGGAAAACACACGGAGCCTGCCGTAAAAGCCGTTTCCAGGCAGAAAGAAAACCCAGGCAGACTCCTGCTGCAGCAGGGAAAAATCTGAATCAAAGTCTCTGATTCTCTCTCTCTCTCTCTCTCTCTCTCTCTCTCTCTCTCTCTCTCTCTCTCTCTCTCAATGTCTATCACTCTGTCTCCCCCTCTTCCCTTTCTCCCAGTGTCTCTCTCCCCTTCCCTGTATCTCTCACTCTGTCTCCCCCTCTTCCCTTTCTCCCAGTGTCTCTCTCCCCTTCCCTGTATCTCTCACTCTGTCTCCCCCTCTTCCCTTTCTCCCAGTGTCTCTCTCCCCTTCCCTGTATCTCTCACTCTGTCTCCCCCTCTTCCCTTTCTCCCAGTGTCTCTCTCCCCTTCCCTGTATCTCTCACTCTGTCTCCCCCTCTTCTCTTTCTCCCAGTGCCGCTCTCCCCTTCCCTGTATCTCTCACTCTGTCTCCCCCTCTTCTCTTTCTCTCAGTGCCGCTCTCCCCTTCCCTGTATCTCTCACTCTGTCCCAGTGTCTCTCTCCCCTTCCCGTATCTCTCACTCTGTCTCGCTCTCTCTGTCTTGCTGTCTCCCTGTGGCGCTCTCCACCCTCTCACTGCTGTCTCCCTGTTTTTCCCTCTCCCTCCCTCTTCTATTTCATCGCTCACTCTGGCTCCCTATTACTCTCTCCCTCCTCCCTTTGGCTAATCTCTTCATCTCTCTATTTTTTTGTTGTCTTGTATGCTCTACCTCTCTCCTTCTGTCTGTCTCTCTCTCCCTTTCTCTATCCCTCTAAATTCATCTCTCTCTCTACCTCTATCGTGTCAATCTCTGGCACTTTCTCTCCTTTCTTTGTCTTTTATTTTTGTTGCCTGTCTTCCTCTTCCTCTCTGATCCTCACACCACCTCCAACGCTCTCTCCCACTCTCTCTCCCTCCTCCCTTAACTCTTTGGCTCTCTCTCTCCCTGTATCTCTCTACCAGCTGTTTGTGGGATGAGGTCAGATTTGGGGGTTTTCTACCAAACTGAGTTCACCTGCGTTAATGCTCTCTATTCACACAGCAGCATACAAAATACACATTAGACTGGCGCAGACATATTTTTTTTAAGGCATATTCCACTAGTAAATATGCCAAAACACAGACAGACTTATTATATAATTGTGAAAGTACTTTGTCAACAGAACATATATTCGACACATATTCGCAAACTTAAATGCTTCAGCGACCCATGAACGCTTTTATCATGGAATTTGGAATATTGCAATTGGATTACGTTTAATATTTGAGTTTGTGTTTTGTTTATTCAAATGTATGCCATCAGGTAAAGGCAAAACTGTTGTTTAGGAGGAGTATTTTCCTTATTGTTTGTCTGTTACTACTTGATATGGGCTTGTTATTAGGCTTAGTTAACCAGAGAATGGGAATTTATCCATTGTTCCAACTCATGCTCTTATGTTTAATCAAGCAAACACTCAAGTCATGTTTATCTATGAGATTTTACAGAAAATCTCCCCAAAAGTGTTTTCAATTAACTAGTTCATTGTGTATCACTTGGTATAAAACCACATATGTAACAGCTGGTGTAAACACTGTAAAGAGGACCCAATTGCACGCCACAGAGGCAATCTCATAAAGGGTTTGGTACATGGGTAATCAGTGAAGAGATCAGGCAGAATAATCTGGCCATGAGAAGACAAAGGCGAGGTCAGGACCGAAACTAGCGGAGAGCCAAAACCAGAAACCAAAAACCATCATAAAATCAACATGACCAACATAGACATAGACCCCTGTCCAAAACATATGCCGTCACAGAATAGTGCAGCCTATTGTGAGGGCAGCCCTTGAATTCTCCTTCACATCTTTCCTTGACCTCATCACATTTTCAATTGGGGTCAAGGGTAAGTGGTTAGGAAAAGGGACTAAGATTTGGACTATTCGAACGAGCCCTAGACTTAGTACACTAGTGGAGGATAATGAGGGACATGTGAAACTTACCAAGGCAAGGGTAGGCAATCAGAGGCAGGAACACACAAGAGCAGGAAGTGAAGTAACTAAGGAACCGGGCGAGACATCACAGCATTTCAATGACCAGCATTCATGGGCCAATTCCAGGCCTTTTAATTTTCTTCTTTGTTTGTTTCTGTTAAACACATAGGCTAAGATAAAAATGTGTCATAGTATGGCACATAGTATATATATATAATCTCGTGGCATCCAGCACGAGGGCTCTGCAGAAATGGAACATAGTATTTATAAGTATTAAAAATAAGAATTGCTGTATTTTCTTGACCTTGGGGCCTATTCCGCCATGTTGCACCGCAATCTACAGTAGCCCACAACGGAAATAGGCTAGGATAGTTATCGCATCTTTTACGTCTATCTTAAATGGAATCTATGACATATAGTTTTACGATTAAATGACTAAATATTAGTTAAAAATCTATCAAGGAACCTCGTCGCTTGACACTTTGCTACTATGCTGTAGTAGAGGATGACGTAATTGTACAGAGCAGTACAGGCAATCGTAGCTTGTCGCTGGAAGGGGAGAGGGGGGAAGGAAATTCAGTGGCTTGTAATCGGCAAGTTCATCTTTACTCACAAGAAACAATAAGTTATTTTTACAACGGAACGGAACCTGTTGATAATGTGTTCCTCTTCATGTCCTCCCATCTCTACAGTGTGCTCTTTGCTTTCTAACTATACAAAAACAGGCCCACACATAGCCTACAACAATAAAAAATCGATGTAATAAAATAAAAATGCAATTATAATTCACATTTAAGGAAATTCCATTTAAAAAACAGGCCGCTCTGCTGCAGTAGCCTGTTGCGAATGCCTGAACTCGAACGCCCTTGGAAGAAAGAAGAAAATGTAGGGCTGCTCAAAGAAAACAACTAAATTACAAACACCTTTTGAGACATTAGTCTCGGTTCCTTTAGGCTACTATATTTTAACGTTGCGGTGCGGTGCTATCTCACCTTGTTTGACACCTCCGAAAGCGGCTCAGACAGTCTGTCATTGAAGACAGACATCGTACGGCAGCGGGCTCTCTCTGGGCTGCAGGTGAAAATGACGCCATGTCTGAGGCGTTAATTTATCTGCTGTTGTTTCAGTTGTTTTAGTAACAGTAAGACAGTTCCCGGTGGATTTTCCGCATGCCATGATTATCATTTGATAAAATTACGCACCAACAACAACGACACCATCGTTGACTAAAAGTACCATTATTCAAATCGCAGAAAACTGAACTTTTTCTTTTCCCTTTTAAAAGCGGTGAAGATTATGAAACTTAAAAGCGACGTGTTTAAAAGAGAATTTAAAAAGCTAGGTAATTGTTTAATTGTAAGGCAATGGCTGCCGTAACATCAAAATCACAACTTGGATGAGTGAGCACATATTTAAAAAGACTACGGTCTGACATGTTGCCCCTGACGGTTGAGGTGGTTTTGCATATGAAGAGTGATGGTGAAATGTAAATACATGTCTGAAGGTTGGACGTGCAAAACTGGAAGCTCACGAGGCGTTGCCAAGGGGTTCGATACATTTGTGTGTGTGTGTGTGTGTGTGTGTGTGTGTGTGTGTGTGTGTGTGTGTGTGTGTGTGTGTGTGTGTGTGTGTGTGTGTGTGTGTGTGTGTGTGTGTGTGTGCTACCCATTATGCATGCGCTGCGATACTATATATTTGTGGCTGTGTGCGTCCTCTTGAATTGAGTTATCTGTGTGTTTCAAGCAAGTTGGAGTGTGTGAGTGTATAAGTGGATGGTCCCGTATAGCATAATCTTGAACCCTAATCACATTGTGCGAATGAACATATGCAAGCTTACTGATGCTTCTGTTTTTGCCTACCTGTTGTTCAGCATGTGCTAAGATTATGGCAGTGTACAACTCACCTGTTCACGTCTGCACACAACTGTGCTTCCTAACACACATCTGTGTAGTGTGTTCATAGTTGTGTACATACTAAAATACCCCAACAATACCCTGTGATGCCCTTTTGAAGATTTGCATTGAATAAATCGTTGTAAAGTAGAGGCAAACAGAATCAGCTACATCTCTCCGACCGGAAATAAGAACTGTTCCATCACTACCAGAGTGTCATAAATAAACCATCTATTACATGTGTGCTTATCCTTTATGCCGGATGTCTATGTGTGTGTGTGTATGTGTGTGTGTGTGTGTGTGTGTGTGTGTGTGTGTGTGTGTGTGTGTGTGTGTGTGTGTGTGTGTGTGTGTGTGTGTTTGTTGGCATGTATGCATGTGTGTGTGTGTGTGTGTGTGTGTATGCATGTACACGTGGGTGTGGGCGTGGCAGGCGCCTCAAGTCATGACCCGTTGTGCTTGTTGCATTGCACATTACCACAGGGTCATAGGTCATCCCTCCCTTCAAGCTTTCCAAGAAAAAACCCTGCTCTCCCACAGACCCACCTACAGCCCCCCCCCCCCCACACACACACACACTCCCCCGACAGCACCATCTTCCTCTGTTTCGACCCCCCAACCACACACACACACACACACACACACACACACACACACACACACACCCCCTGGCCACCGCTCCCTCGAGGTGGACCTCCCCTCTCATTAGCACCAGAGCTTATAGCTCAGAGCAGCTTGCCCTTCAGTTCACCACTAGGAGTAGTTCAGGGGCTTTCCGTTGTTGTCGTGGCGATCTGCTGTTTACCTACTGCTGTCGGGGCAGTTGGTATTTGTTTCAATAATGGATGGAGGATGGATTTTTTTTTTCTTATGTTTAGGGTTGTTTTGGATGAGGGGAAATGGGTCCGAATCTGACAAAGCAAACCCACATACACAGTTTCCAATGTATTCACAGATACACCTAGACAGCCAGACACACACACAGAAACACGTGTCACGGTTTCTTAATTCTGCTTTTTCGTCTCTTCTCTACTCTAACAGATGTTTTCTCTCTTCCAAGGATTCCATGCAACCTTTCTAGTAACCCCCCCACACATCGCCCTTTATCACTGCTCACTGGGTTTGGACGCATCTCATGACAGGCAACGTCTGTAGCTTGTTGATGCTGTGAGAGTGACCCAAATGTACACAAAACAAGCCCTCCCTTGTTATTCCCTTCGTGGTCAAGTGGATGCGTCGGCGGCAGGCGGCTGCAGCTGGGTCACATTGGGTTTGGTTTGGAGGGTTGGTGTGAGGGCAACGCACAGGGAAGGATGAAAGGAGGGCGGGGGGAAAGTCCGTTGGACTCAACAAGTTGGAACTTAACCAACACACACATGGAATACGAGCGGCCGTTTGTTTGTTTGCGTTCATGGCAGATGTGGGCGTGTCCTCGTGGAATGGGCGGGGCCTATTTTGAATGTAGGTCATCAGCTGTCAGACATTGCGCAGCTCTCAAACAGAGCGATGCGGCCAGATGTGGAACGGTCGGGATTGCATGAACCTCATGACACCAAGCGCAGTTCCAACTGAGATTTCTACAGCTTGAAAAAGTTTTCTGAACTTATGCTTGTTACTTTTACTAATGGGAGGATGGCATGAATGTGCAAAAAACAGTTGGTTCGAAATGCTATTAGCTGATCTCTGATCTGTTTATGGATATAAACAAATAAAGGATATTTACTTTACCTGAATAAATTCGAAGCTCCAAAGAGTTGTCTTTCTATTTTCTTTCAATCGATAAGTTCCAAGATATAGGACTGACCGCAGCTAAAGTGGGACATTTATAAAGATGACACCACATGAATAGATGACACCAGCAAAATAGGGTTTCCGCTAACGACCTGCTGACGGGGCTAATGCTCAACTAGCGCCTGACTTGAAACAACAAGTACTTCCTGTGCGTTCTGGCCTTCCCGACAGTCTGCCCTGTTCCCCAGCTCAATTCTCCTGGCTTAACTGTTCTTCTTCACCACAATTCCATCTTATTTATGAATACACACTTATATGCACATACACACACTGACACAAAAACACACGCGCACGCACACACACACACACACACACACACACACACACACACACACACACACACACACACACACACACACACACAGAGACAGACACAGACACACACACACACACACACACACACACACACACACACACACACACACACACAGAAATGCATGAACACTTAAAGTGTTCCAGTCATTTTTTCTTTAGACTAATTTAATTCAGTATAAAATAATAAAGACACAAGGAGAATACTTTAAAGACCAAACACCACATCAGCAAAAATTACAGAAATTCTTGGAAGAAATCCAATCCAATAATTTTTTTCAGTTACAAAAATCCTTTCAAACTAAACAGAAAAATTGTTAATATTGAGATGTTAACTGTTCACAATACCTTTTGCTAATGAACACTGAATACATGTCACACTGTGACACATTCATGCATACGGCGTGTTTGTGTGTGTGCGTGCTTGTGTGCATGGATCTGTGTGTGCGGATTGTATGTGTGTGCGTGCCTGCATACACAAGCGTGTTATTTCAAACCAGTGTGATTGACACCTGTTAAGAATAAGGCCATCACACTCAAACAGCAGATGTTGCTGCAAACACATTGTGTTGGGCAGACTTTCAGACTCTACGACTGTTGGTGTAAACCGAATGTGAAAATGTCTACACCTCTCTTTGGTCCTGAATCCAAATAACTCAGCGGTGGTTTTGTGTGGCGTTCCAAGTCCGCCTGGAAAGAACCATTCGGGGGGGAACCCCAGTGTAATACGAACGCCTACCCGAGGCTCGGTTCCCCAATCCCCATTCCCTAATCATGACCGGTACCCCCTATCCCAGCACTCCTCTGGTCACAGGCTCCGAGGGTCCCAAAGGAACCGCCGGGTCGAGGGGCCGTCTTAACAAACAGGTGACAGACCCATCTGGGGGGTGGGGGCCCCCTTTAGGCCTCTAGGGGTCAACATGTGTTCCAGTTCCTGGAGAGGCCGACACACCCCACAATCCCCCCAAGGGGGACGACTAGGGATTCCTGGGAAAGTTCTGCTGGTATTCTGGTGGCCCCAAACAAACACTAGCTAGAGGGGCCCACAGGGCCATGGTTGGAATCCTTTCTTGACCCCTGACCGCTTTTTCGTTTCAGAAATGTCCTATGGTGTTGTGCGTCTTGTATTTCACGCCTCGTTATGACTGTATGAATATCTGTCGGTTGAGGTCCCAGTGGTGTTAGGTGCATTGCCGTACATGTATTTACTGACTTATTTAATTACTAGCTTGTTGTTTTGTATCATGATGCATGTGCCAAATAAGCGACCCAAAATGGAGTCCCGACTCCAAGGTTGGGAACCACTACCTTGGATACAGATGATCTGGGACTGGAGAAAAACGGTAGGACCTGTGGTTAAACTGTGTGGATTCTAGAGGTCCATAGTAGAAGACTGTGGTTTTACTAGTCGCGGCTAATTGAAGACTGCAGTTATACTGGGTATATCCCAGTGTATGTTCTTCTCAGGTTTGCCATTTCTTACGCTTGAGATATCAGAGGATGAATTCCTGACTCCCTCTGAAATAGTTTCACTTTCACTTTCCGTTTGTGGCTTAAGGTACAGCATTATTGATCAGGGGTGTAGATCAGAGGCCTCTTCGGCTCTGTTTTAGGGCCAGATCTCTGTTCCAGGGTCAGATCTCTCATGCGGGGTCAGATCTCGGTCAGGGTGAGGACGAACTGGCCTCCCTGCTCTTCCATGTCGATCTGGAAGGTGTCCTCATTGGAGCAGTGCTCGATGATGTTGTCGTCCACGTTGAGCAGCATCCTGGAAGGGGCGCAACACTCTGTTTAAGGCCCAATCCCATTTCTACCCCTTAACCCTTCTCCTTACCCCTCCCCCATGTTTTGAAGGGGTAAGGGGAAGGGGTAAGGGGTAGAAATGGGATTGGGCCTAAAACTGGAGCTCAACGGGGAATGCCCTGGTTTAACTGTACAACTTTTACTGCTGTTAAGGCTATAGCACGAGAAAGGTTGTTATAATTCATAATGAGAACAGAAGTCTTACCCTTTTTTACACCTCTTGTAAACGTTCCCGAATCGGTCGAGAGGTACATTGTATTTTTCATTTACCTAGAAAGACACAGTTTGATGAGATTATGGAAATATAAGGTACGTTTTATCAATCAATGAAATCTGGCATTACAATGGAATGTGTATTACCAGTGGTGTTAAGGGGCTAATAAGCATCTCGGTAAATATAAACGTATCACAACAGAGCTACTGAAACCGACAAGCAGCCCATGGAAGAAAAAGGAAAAGGAATCCCAGTGTCCTTAACACCACCTCAAACACATGTGAGAGGACTAAGTGCTACGTGCTCACTGCAAGGGGGAAACTCCTTCTGAACCAGATGTGTGTTGTTGACGGTATCCCCTCTGTTAACATGAATGACCATTTCCTGCCAGATACAAACAGGAAGCGCCATTCACTTCCTGCATTCAAGCGTGGGCAGACGGTCTAAGAGATATGTCATTTGAGCTAAGTGTGTTGCTGAGACAGCGACGGAGACAATGCAAGCCAGGATGGGACACTGGACACATGTCAAACACACATAAACAAAACTTGTTAAGTCATGCTGTCTCTTCTCCTCTATTTCATGCACCATCCTTTCTAACTATTGCTAGAGCTGTCAGAACACACAAAGCCCCAGTGACATAGGGATCATTCGGGTGCGCTCAGAGTTCTCAAAGTCGGAACTGAACCAACTGGAAGTGAAATTTCAGATGAAAAAGCCCTCTACTTTCATAAAATCTAGACACTAAGATAACACTTTAAATCCTCCCGGGAAGTCCTACCACCCGCTTGGATTGGAACCAAATATACTTTCTGTAAATGTCTATATTTCAATCTGGGAAATATAAAGTTAGTAAAATGGTTGGTTCCTTGGGCTTTGGCTCTGTGACACAGGAAGTGAACAAGCGTATTTCCTGTGAGACCTTAAAAGGGTTAGAACACTCACGGCTTGCAGCAGGCCTGAGAGGGTTGGAGTGTTCAGCATCAGAGCATCAAACACCTCCTCCTCTTCCCTACGTACGTACAGCAACACTAGAAAGAGAGAGAGAGAGAGCCAGAGAGACATTATCCATATGCAGAGAGTCAGAGACAGATACATTAACCATAAATACCATACCATACATACCATTATATATATAACCAAATACATAATATATTCACAAATCTTGGAAAATACATCTATTAATTATACCACCAATGATATAACTTTTTCAACTTAACGGCTAGTTTTTTAAAAGACCTTTGTATAAATAATCCTTGGGCCTAGAGATAACTCCCTTGCTATCTCAAATTGAAAGGTGTTATGTTAGTTAGCATTTGGATTGTCACTGCAGTCACGAAGTCTGATACTGACGTCATGCCAGTCTCCTGATTTCTTTGTCGTGTAGATTCCCTTTGTGGTCTTGCACATTTGCAGACATCTCCACTCCGCATAGTGTATTGCAAATTAACTTAGCCGCTCCATAACTTCCTATGAAGGTCCCCCCCCCCCTCACCTTTGTGTTGCAAATATCAGGCCTAAAATCCTTTGTTGTTACTGGGTTTTTCCCGGTAAGTATCACGTACGCTCACTGTCCCCTGATCATGCTTGGTAAAGGCCTGCTGTGCGCCTTCCCATGATAATGCTCTGTTAAATCAAATACTTGCGAGTGTCCTACAAGACCTTCATATCATATATATACATATACACATATATATATGTGTATATGTATGTATATTTATATGTATATATACTGTATATATATATACACCTATATACTGTATATATATACACCTATATATATATATATATATATATATATATATATATATATATATATATATATATATATATATACATACACCTATTGATATATATAAATAAATATATATATATATATATTGACAAAGAAAGAACAGAAAAAAATTAAAAAAGAGAGGGAGGGAGAGAAAGAGAGAGAGATAGAGGAAGTGTATGAAAAGTACAGAGGGAGAGACTGAGAGGGAGGGGGGGAGGGAGGGAGAGCGACAGGAAGAGGGGGAGAGAGACAAAGAGTTGACGATAAACTAAGAAAAACAAACTATGAAAAAGATGAAGGTAGTGACCCAGGCTGAACGTGAAAAAGAGAGTGAGGGGGAGTGAGAGAGTGAGAGGGAGTGAGAGAGTGAGAGGGAGTGAGAGAGTGAGAGAGTGAGAGGGAGTGAGAGAGTGAGAGAGTGAGAGGGAGTGAGAGAGTGTGTGTTTGTTTAAGAGTGGCCAACCCAGGAGAAATGCACACTCACGCGCACACTGTAAAGCTATACCTGGACCCATGTGTCTGATAACACATCGTATCTTACAGGTCGTAACTGTAATCTCTAAGCCCAGGGTTGCTGGTCTAAGGTGCAGGTGAGGTGGGGGTAATAACCCAACAGTCAGGTTGAAATAAACGAAACATGGAGAGACTTTCAGCACATTGATCCAGGGTAGGGATGGACGAACCGCTCACATTACATCAGCTGTGGAGCGAGAGAGAGACTGATCCACAGACAGAGAGAGGGCTCACTTTCCCCCTCCGACACGAGAACACGGAAAAAACAAAATTACCCGGGAAGCTAGAGAGAGAGAGTGATAGAGGAGAGAGGGGGTGAAAGAGGGAGAGAGAAATAGCAAGACTGTGTGTGTGTGTGTGTGTGTGTGTGTGTGTGTGTGTGTGTGTGTGTGTGTGTGTGTGTGTGTGTGTGTGTGTGTGTGTGTGTGTGTGTGTGTGTGTGTGTGTGTGTGTGTGTGTCAGATCGGGGGAGGGGCAGGAAGCACATGTCCTCTTGTTTACAAGCAGAGCAGTCAGCTGAGCTGTGTGGGCGGAATCTATCTCTATCTCTCTCCCTCTCTCTCACTCGCACATACCCACCCACACACACACACACAAACCCAATGATCTCTACGTATCTCTCCCGGCTCTCTCCTTTTCCCTATTGGCAATAAAATGAATTTCCCTGTTGATGTGCGTGTCAGAATAAACATTCAGGAAATGCATTTCTAGTGTCCCGGGAATTTGAAATTAAAATAAAATAGCAAGTGGAACATGTTCTTTCTATATCGTCAATATCTTGGGGAAAAAATGATGCAATGGTTTCAACCAAATGCCCAAATGTTACTCTAGTCGCAGATCGTCAGGGATGTTTGTTGCACCCTTCCTGTTCTCCTCCTTCTAGAATGGGGTTTCCAACAAGGGTACACGTTGCCGAGAGGGGAATGTGAGCAGGTTCAACTTTTGGTAAATTTTCGATTTTTCTTTGGATTATATCTAGGTATTTTTTCCACCATTTTAAGACTCCCTCAAGGGTTGCCCCAGATTAGTAGAATAATAACCCCTGCTTTTATCATCGTGACGAGTGAATGTTTGGCCCAGAGGTGCCCACATGAAGGCTTGGTTTGAGCTTTCGGCCGGATCACATGACTGAAGCCCTCCTATGAGATCGCGCGGCGGTGGCCTGCTCACCTCGGTTTGATTCGTCGTGTCGCGGGCGTTTGGCCGGCGCGGGGTCGCCTTGGAAAGGCGGTCTCCTCTGGCCGGAGCTGAAAACAAAACCATCAGAGCTGTTAGCTGCTAGCTGTCAGGTCAGCTCGACCTAGCGCTGTCTTCAACAGCGTTCTCTTACACACACTCTGTGGGAGCTACTGACTTTATATTTTGTCCCTATTTTTACCCACAGGTTTCTAAGCAGCTGAAAATATACAGAAAAATATGTCATAAGTCATTGATATTTCTATTATAAGTCTTAAGTTTACTTCTAGGTCATTTAAAAGGCCTTTGTGCTAAGTGTCCTTGTACCTAGAGAAACCTTACTCCCTTGTCCTCTTCAATTGAGAGGTGATTTGTCAGTTAGCATTTGGATTGCCCCTGTAGCCACCAAGACCGATACTGAGGCCATGCCAGTCCACTGACTTCTTTGTTGTGTAGATTCCTTTAGATGTCTTGTATTCCTGTAGACATCTCAACTACCCCCATAGTGTATTGAAAATTAACATGGCCAATCCATAACTCTCCATGATGGTCACTCCCCTCTCACCTTTGCTTTGTCAATTTCAGACCTAAAATCTTTTGTTGCTTAATGGCCCACGATGTGAAAGTTCCCTTGAGAATCACGGACTCATTGCCCCTTGAAGGTGCTTGGTAAAGTTATTTTCTACTTTGAATCAAAAGCTTTGCTGTCAATGAGTGTCCTAAAAGAAATATCTTTTCACAAGCCTTCTTGTATGATGTATGATGTCCTTGGCACCAAAAACTGAAATAATTCACAAATAAATAAAAAAAAGTAGACCATTGAAATGGCTGCTAGTGTGTTTGTGTGTGTGTGTGTGTGTGTGTGTGTGAGGTTTTGTTGTTGTTCCAACAGAAAAGGTTATAAACATTCAATATTGTGAGTCTGAAGTGTGACGCCTACCTTTCGACGCCCTCGCTGGTCAGGCAGCCCTACGAAAAACAACAACAAATTAACAAAACAGTTCAAATATGTATATTATAAAGACAGTCTGCATTGACCCTCTCAAGTCGTTTCTTTGGCGACGCCTCCCTCTGGGCTATTGGGGGAGGGCTACGTGATAGTCACAACAACAACAACAACATCAGCAGTTGCAGGATGATGTCATCGCAGCCCTGGAATGTTTCATGCTGCTTCCTCATGTAGGCTGAATTTCATTGAGAGTTGAAATTCCAGCTCAAAGTCATTCCCTATTGGACTGCTTAATAATTTCTGTACGAGCAGAGTAGAGTGCCCAATTTAAACAAACACAGTGCCCTTGAAAAAACCTGGCATTCTACGCTTCCTGAGAATATAATAGGCTTTAAGACCCAGTGAACCGCAGGGTTTCCCCCAGCACTGTCTTGTTAAGGCGGCCGCCTTAACAAGAATAGGGCCCCGCCTTGACTACCAATGTATTAAAAAAAAAAAAAAAAAAAAAAAAGTTGAAAAAAAAAAAAAAAAAAAAAAAAAGCGAGATTTTTCTGCCATGAATAGGGTAAGCCCATCATCTTCTCACTATCTTAGTTCAAAATTTAAAATATTAAATATACAACATTGACTTCATTCACTCTATGTGTAGATAAAGACAGACCTGCGAAACTGCAGGGCAAGAGTCTTACAGCCTGCATGAAGATCAGCATCAATGGCCCACCAGTGTCTAAGTTCAATTACAGCAGGGCGCTAGAACTGTTCTTTGCACAGCCACGCAGAATTGCATGCACTGATGCCTCTTGTCAGCTGTGCCGCAAATAAGATCCAAAAAAGGAACTGTAAATAGTTGAATTTGCATACAAAAGTTAAGTGTATTGTCCATTATTTGTATTTAATTTGCACTTTTCTTTAATTTTATTTTGTAGTGTCTGCATGTTTGCACAACATTTGTACCTACTGTTGTTTATTTATATGGAAATAAACAGTCGTTTATTTCATTCATGCGTACTGGCATCTTTGAGCAAAATACCCCCAAAATTTTTCGGCGCGGCGCAAAGCGCCGCGCCAACAACACCACCGACTGCTTACCACCTTGACTGAGACATTTACTGGGGGAAACACTGAACCGAAAACGCTTTTCTTAACTTGAAACGTGGTCATCGTCTTATATGATCGTGAACATAGTAATCTATGCCATTTTGTCACTATTACTAAAATAAGAATTATTTTAGAGAAAGTCTCCCCCAAAAACGGGTTGAACGTTCCACCCTGAATCTAAACCAGGTAACCGGTCCTTGTGACGCAGAGATGCCTGGAAGTATACAAATCGATGTCACGACAAATAAACTATGGTGGCCAGGTGTTTGTTTGGAGCTCTGGCTGGGCAGTGGTTGACCGAGAGAAGGTTAGGCTTCCCGGACACCAACAGTATAACGCCACGGTGTGTGTTGATGTGGTGAGCTCCGTCTGAGCGGCAGTTTATTTTGTTGTCAGCATCAGAGTGAGAGTTATGCCTCTCAGCACAACGACCACGGTGGCTGGCGCATTTCATATACAACGTCGGGTACGACTGTACAAAAGAAACCATCACAAAGATGCCATGGGTCATAGCACGCCCCTCTGCTTCCGAGAACTCTCAGCCCAAACGCATGTTTTAAATCACAGTGTTTGAATTCCAATTGAGACAGTGGGTTCACCGGCTCTCTTAAGGTCTGATTATGGTCCCACATTCACGCAACGTAAGGGGGTTACGGACCCCGGCCCTGACGTCCTTGCGGAACCTGCTTGCGTCCATCGCATGGGCCTCACGTGCGCTTCCCAAAAATTGCAACCCTCTGTCGAGGCGGAAGGTTACAAGCAAGGGCTGTGGTTGGTCCGCTTACTAATACCTTACGCAGAGCCATAAAGGTTCACGACCGCTTCAAAGCGTCTGCGTGGTCTTTGCGTTGCGTGAACGCCTGGAACCATAATCAGCCCTTAAGGCTTTCAGTAGAATTGCTCTCATTCTATTTCACCTGAAGAGTTTAGGTCTCCATTTCACATGTGTAGGAATTATTTTCAATATATCTAAGATACAGTTACAGTACAGTACAGTTATGGGTAAAGTTTAGAGTGACAAGAGAGAGAGAGTGTGACAAACAAAGGGAGAGAGACAGACAGACAGAGACAGAGAGAAAGAGAGGGAGAGAGAACGAGAGAGAGAGTGAGAGAGAGAGAGAGAGAGAGAGTGAGAGAGAGAGAGAGAGAGAGAGAGAGAGAGAGAGAGTGAGAGAGAGAGAGAGAGAGAGAGAGAGAGAGAGAGAGAGAGGTGTTTCTTACGTGTCTCTGGGAGAAGGAGGATTCTGGTATGAACAGAACCGGAACAGAGTCCAGGTCGTCGAGACTGGTGAACACAGTGAGATCATAGTACTTCACCGAGTTCTTGTCAACTGCAGGAAGACACAACAAAACACACTTTTTAATTGACAGTAGAACATGTTTTTAAAGATGATAGGATTGTCTGCCTGTCTATGTGTCTCTCTGTGTGGTTTTGACATCTGTCAGCGAGCCATTAAGTCCATAAGATGTAGGAGTATCTTTGTGTAACTGTAAATATTCCATTTACCATCTATCCATCCTTCCCCCTTAAATCGTCAAATTTTGTGTGTCGGCCTTTCCTCAGTAAGTAATAGTTTGCGGTCGATCTCTCTGTCTATTCCATCCATTAGCCAGTCTTTCAGTGCCTCTATGTCGTCTATCTGTCAGTCTATCCATCAATCTATTTCCAAGTCTATCTTTGTCCGTCCATCTGTCAGTCCATCCACCTGTGTCCCCCTGTGTCAGTATGCCTCTCTATCTATCTGTCAGTCTGTCTGTGCTCCGTCTATTATCAGCCTGTGGTTACGTCTCTCTGTCAGTGTATCTTTCAGTCAGGATGTCTCTCTGTCCGTGCGTCTATCTGCAGAGTGTCTGTGTGTCCGTCCGGGGCCCCGGTCCCTTACGCGTGCCGGAGGTGTCCGACGCCAGCCCCTTCATCCGCCTGCGGTTCTGCTTGCGCTCCTCGTCACGGATCTTCCGCTCCGCCCCCTTGTCGCAGAACACCTTCACCTGGCTGACCGCGCGGTGCACCAGCCGGTCGCCATGACGACCCACGGCATAGGTGTCCACTTGCAGGTTGAGGGGCAGGCCCCGCACGCCCTTCTGGGGGGAGAAGTCTGTACTCAGACAGTTGACCGAGATGAAGATCTGGAGGAGGAGGAGGAGGAGGAGGAGAGGGAGGAGGAGGAGGGGGAGGAGGCGAGGGGAGGAGAAGGGTGGGAATGGGAGAGAGAGAAGTGGAGGAGGGGTGGGGATTAGGAGAAGGAGGGGGAGGAGAATGGAAGAGGGTGAGGTGTAGAGGACCTGGTGTTAATGGTCGTTACTGAATACTCAAAAATGATCCATGTACACTTATATTTACCAAATACATGCTCCTCAAATAGATCTAGAATATGTAGCAACACAGGATTTACTTTGAGCTTGCATTTTAAGAATGATCGGAAGTCAAGAAATAGGCCTCAAAGCGACCAGAATTTAAGACTCCTTCTCTGTACAATGAATAGCTGTTTTCACAGGTTTAGCCAGTAAACCTGTTTGTTGAATGACTCCAATCAACTGATCACCACATCAAAAGACTGTTTGTCTGATCAAACCTCAGTATATCAGCGCACAGGATACACTCAAGTACACTGTGTTCAACATCCATACAATTTACACAATTAACCTCCCTGATCCGCAACCGTTTTCTTGTAAAACTAGACGTTTCTCTCAAAGAAAAGTAGAATTTACATTCCCATTAATGTCTTAATCTAATAAAACATCGACATCAATCACCTGCTGTGTCTTTTTTCTTAGAAACATTCAGGCAATAAAACAAACTCTTAAAGTTAGCTCCATTGCGACAGCCATATTGGCACCGCCACAATGCGTCGCAGCTGTTGCTAGGTAACTTCGTGAGCTGGGCATGTTGCCATGGAGAGAGACCGAAGCGTTTCATCTCGTTAGCAACTAAATCCCAAACAAACATATAAGGCTTCACTCACATCACGGCTTGGTCAAAACCTCCCCTACTACTGGAGGGAGAGGGTGGAAGGAAATCAATAAGGGTTGAT
>NC_079432.1:9738681-9756181 GCF_026213295.1 Gadus chalcogrammus | reverse complement strand
TTTACAAGTGTCTCCACATAGCTTTCAGATAATGGTATGATGGGACATAACAAAACAGAATAAGACTATATGAATATTCAAGAAGACGATTAAAATGGCCGGGTGCTCACCATGTTGAGCTGTCGAGGGGAAGGTCATCTGAGCTGACCGACCCCAGACGCATCTGGAGGTTCTCTGCTAGAGCAAAACCCTAGAACACACACACACACACACACACACACACACACACACACACACACACACACACACACACACACACACACACACACACACACACACACACACACACACACACACACACAATAAATGACACGCACGCAACAGTTTGGATATCCTTGACTGCATTAGGTGTAATGAAGTTTTTTGAACTTGTTCATTGATTTTTATCCTGAAATCAGATTTGTAATCTGAAATTGATGATTGACGTAAAAAAACAAAACAAAATGTTTTCCAATTGTTGTTTCATGCCAGGAATATGAAAACTGCAGTTACTCTCTCTCTCTCTCTTTGTGTCTTTGTGTGTCTTTCCCTCACTCTCTCTCCCCCTCTCTCTCTCTATGCCCAACTGTCACCCAGAGACCACTCATGGCTCATTGAGTCGCTGGTAATTTTCCACCACCAGCCAATCCACGCCCGGCCCGAGCTTTTAAACCAATTGAATTGACCCGGTGGCGCCAGCAGCGCACCAGCGGTATAACCTCCAAGCGTTTCCCTGATGGGGAACTCAATACAAACCCGGTAGAGCCGCCTTAGATGGGGATCAATTGAATCAGGGCAGCATTTGATCAGAGCCGTATTGTAGCAGCAGGACGACAGCAGCCTTGAACGGTCAAGATGAAGAAGGAGAACAGGGAACTAACATGGACAGTGTCACACCTGGTTCCGTCCACTAGTTAAAACAGTTGGTTGGTTATTTTTCGGAGTTGGAATATTAGTGGTATCCGGGTTCTTAGAGCTGCTGTTGCTAGGCTACTGAGGATGAGCATTTGGGGAATTTTAATATAAATTGATTCCAGTTTGTTATTTATATCTCAACTTCCTCTCTGTGTTTTTCTCTTGCTGGGGGGGTTCCTCCTGCCTCTTGTGCATGTGTGTGTGTCTGCGTCTGCCTGCCCATGCGTCTCCCCATACCTGGCAGGTGGAGTCCGGGGTGAGAGACCCGGGGCTACTGCCCCTGTGCCCCAGGCTCCCGGGGCCCCCCAGGGCGGCTCTGAACCCCTGGGGGGCGGTCTGGGGGCGGCGGGGCGGCGGGGCCACCCCCTCCGGGAGGGCGTGCCGGGCGTCGGAGTAGGGGGGCGGCGGTACGATGGGCTCCGGGTACGGGTGGCTGTAGGAGCCCCCCCTCTTGGCGGGCTTGGGGGGGCTTGCCCGGACCACGTTGTGCAGGGACACGTTGGTCAGCGGGGTCATCGTCAGCAGGGAGTCCTGGTAGGCCCCCGGGAAGCTGCTGCTGTTGCTACGGGAGACGGGAGACGGGGGCACGCAAACAGGGTTTACCGGACAGAACTACACACGCGGGAGACCGACGCCGGGTAGTAAACGATGAAATC
Organism: Gadus chalcogrammus; assembly: GCF_026213295.1. Taxonomy (NCBI): domain Eukaryota; kingdom Metazoa; phylum Chordata; class Actinopteri; order Gadiformes; family Gadidae; genus Gadus; species Gadus chalcogrammus. The sequence continues at coordinate 9,754,631 of NC_079432.1, read as the reverse complement.
AACGGTAACAACCACGTCCTCGTTAAGGACGAAATCATCATCAGCATAGACATCCTCTTCATCAACAACGTTATCGTCAACACGGAAGATGTCGTCAAAATCAAATTCTTCCTCTTTAATGACGTCGTCGTCAACAAAGATGACATCATCGACAACGTCATGATCGACAAAGTTATCGTCAACAACGACATCTTCGTTAATAATATCATCAACAACTTCATCAAGAATAACAACATAAACGGCATCAACGACTTAAGTGTTAAACTTTAAATTTATATCATGTCGGCCAGTCAATACTTTCAAAAGTAAATAATATAGCGGTCTATGAAGTACATGTATTACACAGCTTGGGAATTATAATTATTACGTATCCAGCTGTTTCTCACTTACCTGGGATTTGTTGGTTGAATTCAGTCAAAACCATTGAATTGCACAGTGTGTGTGTGTGTGTGTGTGTGTGTGTGTGTGTGTGTGTGTGTGTGTGTGTGTGTGTGTGTGTGTGTGTGTGTGTGTGTGTGTGTGTGTGTGTGTGTGTGTGTGTGTGTGTCAGTGTGTGTGTGTGTGTGTGTGTGTGTGTGTTTGTGGTCTGAGTTCTATAATCAAATGTACCATAACAACGACAGTTAGAAGAATGATGAAATAAAGAGCTGTACGTTTTGCTGGTTTCCGGGTCTTCTGAAGAAGGGCTCTCTGTTTTAAATTGGATTCCAGGCTTCCTGTCCCGAGGAATCTGATCAGAAAACAAACAAGACCAGAGAGAATCGTTTTTTTGATGGTGTAGACCTGCTGTAAAGATGATAGATTGATAGAATATGAGTATACTATAATATGTATATAAAATAGTTTCAACTCTCTCTCATCAAGCACAAGGCATATCAACATAGGATCATCCAAAAGATATTTCTCCAAAAAATGTACGAATATAAGGTACAAACAATTAAACATTAAATATATAAAGTGATTTATTAAAACATTTAAAAAGTAATAAATGACACACCAATTAAATCACCCACTGCACATCTTCATATGAATTTAATCCACATTGCTTTTGGACCACAGGAGACTTAGAGTCTTACTTTTAGTCAGATGTCTGGAGTGTAAATTCTCAAACTCAACAACGCAAAGAGAAGAAAGGCTTTTACTTTGTAGTATTCGTAGAGCATGCCCAGGGCTCCGGTAGCTTCCTCATCTCCGTTCACGCTCATCATGGCCTTGGAGGCGGCCGTCAGCGGGCTCTCTAGGAAGGCCCTCCACACGTCGTCGTCGTCCTGGTAACCGCTCGAAACGCCCTCGTACGATTGGTCGGCGGTGAGCGTGACCACGCCCCTCTTCCTGTTTAATATAACCAATTGGATACATAAAGATAACGATTGACAACATAATATTATGAATACGTAAACACTCCCACACTACTAGAATTATATAAATATTGTATTCCTGAAGGCCTACTATGTTCTGAGGAGGAAAAATGCCTTAAGGCCCCCTTGACTTCGGGTTTAGTCAATCTGACAAACATATTTTTTATAGTGCTCATTTGAAATCAAAAATAAACCTAGCTCCATTTAACTAACCTCTGCCAACAGACCAATAACACAATTGCACCCAACAATAATGGGGAGGTATGTGTGTTTGTGTGTGTGTGATGGGTGAGAGTGATACTATCAGGCAGAAACCAACAGTTACTTCTCTGAGGAAAATCTGAAAATGCCATTAAACGTTTTTTTAAATGGGTTTGTTTTAACCTCATATAATCTGAAAAACATTGATACCAGACTAAAATTGATTTGTATCAACGTTTTCTCACAAAGGGCATCATCACTAATAGGCCTACATTTTAAAGTGTAGGCCTATCTGTGAATTCTATGTTAATTTTACGAAATAGTGCATCATCTCCTCTTTATTCAATAGTTAAGGAAACTGACATTTTCTTTTTCGAAAATGACAAATAATATGTTTGAATAATATATGATATGGTTGGCAATTATTATCAGAGAACTAAACAACGAATCATCTAACAGTTAGAGCGGGAGGCGTCAGGGGACGTAGCGTCAAACCAACACCAGAGGGCGTAGTTTCACTGAAATGATTTTGTAGACCAACAGGCCATTAATGTGACATTACGTGACATCACATGTCATTATTGATTTTAGTGCTGAGACATATTATTTTGCATTAATATTCCTGTTTTCAATTATTTAAAGAGTGTACGAAAGTAGTAGACATATAAAGTCTACACATACGAGAGAGGCAACTCCTTGGACCGTGACTCTCTGAAAGAATGAAAATGTGATTTATTCGCCCTTAAACCAACTGGTAGCATGTTGTAGGCCTACTACTTCAGCTTAGTTTCTGTTTAACTAATTGGAACGTAAACTTTTACATGAGGAGGAAATGATCCACAGCATGCAATGAAAAAAGAAATATCTCTAACGTTACACATACACAGAATCAAAGGAGAAAGGTTAACGTGTCCCAAAGTAGTCATGGACATTTAACCTATTTTAATTGACGTAATATAAGTTGCCAACTATGTGTTAAGACAGGTGTGGAAAACGTTTCTTACTGCAAAACCAAAGAACACTTCCACCCTTGTTGCATATGCCATCAATAACTTTTGGGACTCATTTGACTATAACGATGCAGCACATACTGTCTATTATCACATATAGCGAACACAATATCAGTGTCGACGTTCAGCATTAAAAACCCAAACACCGAGACTTGAGCAGATTTGGCGAGCTGCGGGCCCCGTCGATGCCTCCACGCACAGACTAGGTGCTCCGGTACATCTCCAAGCAGACATAACTGGACGGTTTGGGTCTGTGAGGTATCTTACCTGGCAGATTCCTCTGTCATCGCGTCGGACTGGACTTTCTCGTCGCTGAATCTGATATTTTCACTACTGTGAAATGCAGTCGAGCCGCGGAGACCAAACAGCCGTCCGCTTCGTATGACTGAGAACGAGTTTTGTCTGCTTTTCTCGCTCCCGAGAGAATTTGGAAATAGGCAGGTGTCCAACCGGTTTGTTTTGAGGGGATAACCCTGCGTCTGACGATTGAGTGAAGTCAGGGGGCAGGCTTTAAATCACTGTTTGGACATGACATGAATAACATGAATTAGAAAATGGTCAGGTATCCGTTTTGGGGAAACTGAATTAGTATGTATAGGCCCCCTCGCTACTTGCCCTTAATGCTTTGTTTCAGGCTTTTTGAAGTCAGTCTTACTTAATTAGTATGCAAGCCATCATAATTATCTTTACTACTTGTTTGTCTTTTAAACCATTCTAACTTGTGTTTCGGTTTCTGCATCCCAGAAACCTTCTTGTGCAGCACTTATTGTAGTTGCGCCTATTATTTAATTTTATGCTTGGATTGTTTCAAACCTCACATGTTAAGTAGCAAAAAGCCTACTCAAATTATTTCTGTAAATTGTAATGTAAATTACATGTAATATGTATAAGCTTATATTAACATGTATAAAACGAATTCTATAAAACGATAAAGCGATATAAGAATCGGTCTGTTTTCTAAACAAAATTTCCCCAAACCATTATTTAAACTTGTTATAATTAAAAGTATATGTGTAGGCTAGGCTTACATAAGAGTCGAATAACTTCAATATGAACAATTGTAAAGAGGGATGAAAGCAATTACCGATGCATGGACGGTTTCTGGAAAAGCAGGTTATCAGTCAGGGTTAGTTAATAAAAATACTTTTTTTTTTTATATATAGAAAAGTTTGTACAATCTCATATGGACCTGTAATACATTGGTTTAGAAAACAAAAACAAAAAAACAGTGGTGCTATGGCGTTGTTTCTGTTGTTACTGTCCTATGGTAATAAGGCACACATCAAGCTTTCCTTTTTCTGCTGCTCCCAGGCGAGGCGGGTTTCCCTCTCCCTGGGTCAGGGCTGAGGTTGGCCCTTCCTGTTTTTCTGGTTCCCACCCCGCTCCTCCTCCTCCTCCTCCTCCTCCTCCTCTCCTCCTCCTCTCCGCCCCGGCTCTTGGAGGAGCTCTGCGTTCTGCCGAGCAGGAGGCGCTCTGCCCGGAGCACCTCCTCGTGGACCAGCGCCTGCTTCACCCCCAGCAGGAAGGAGAAGAGCTCCAGGAGCCAGCAGTACATCTTGGGCAGCGTGGCCCGGTCCTCCTCAAAGTGCCTCCTGCAGGCCCTGGCCAGGAGACAGCAGTCCACAGCGTTAGGTTCCTTACTCGCCTTCACATTATGACATTGTTAGAGCTGTGGAGCCGTGACATTGTAAAAGGCGCGGGTGTATTCACATGGGGTTAGGGCTAGGGAGAGGGTTGGTTCAAGGTTTACCAAGTAAGAGTAAGGAGGGGAGGCAATTCCAAACCCGGAGGGGAACGGTCTAAACGGTTGTCTAATAACCACGAAGACCCGCCAGTTTGGGGGGGCGCCGTCACACGTCAACATCAAGGGACGGTTACCGAAATACTTAAAGAAGGCTGGAGGAATTCACAGAATGAGCTGCAAGAATGTTCCACTTGGCCTTGATGTCTCTATTGTACTGAAATGGTTTTTTTACACATAATTAACTCTCCATTTACATATCATTGACATTCTTTAAACGGTGATTCCACTATAATCAAAAATAATTTTGGATTAATAATAGATCGTATTTTCTTCTCTTGCCTTCTCATTAACTGATGCTTGGTTAGGATATTTGCATAGAGCAGTTAACAAATAAACTGACCCATGACCGTGGCTTAACCTGCTGGCCTCCGAGGGCAAGGTGTCATGAACCCTAGCCGCTGCTTCATGACCAATAGACCAGATGTTAGGTAGGACATTCAGCTTGGTATAAGCTTTGTGACTTGTTTAATCTATTAGCCTCAAAATGGTCATCATAGGTCCAGTATAGGTATAAGATACGTTTAGTTTAATATTAAGTTAAAGGTTTTTCTGAGTGTGTGAAAGTCGTTTTGATAGTTTAGATTTAATAGTCCTGAATTGAAATGTGTGAGCCGTGTTTGTGTGTGCCGTGTGTGAGCCGTGTGTGTATGCCGTGTGTGTGTGCCATGTGTGTGTGTGTGTGTGTGTGTGCCTGCGTGCGTGCGCCATGTACGTGCATGCGTGCTTGTGTTGGCGATGTTACAGCAATGCATCATGGGAGCAGTACCAGGAATGGCACTTCTTCAGCGGCGGGTGCCAGTAGGCCTCGTTGACGGCGGTCTCGCCGCCCCGCCGTCTCTTCACCACGGTGTCCAGAACCGTGTGGCTCAGGCTGGGGCCGTCCCAGCCCGCCTCCCCCTCCCCCCCCCCCCAGCGGAACCTGAAGCTGGAGGGGGGCCGGCGCCTGGGCTCCGCGGGGGTGCCGGAGAGCCGGGTGAACGCCGTCCGCAGCTGGTCCACCATCCCTGCAGCGCGACACAGCGCAGGGACGTACCGGCGGGTCGTTTACATGATCAGCACGCGTCAGGCACGACGGCCATTCATAGCGCTCTACTGTAACCTCGGCTGGTTTATTTGATGGATTTGCATGTCGTGAGGCCACTCACACCGGCATGTCGAGATATTGCAAAGTATTTCAATATATTTATGTGATTTAGTAAACACAAAATCATTTCTTGTTTTGAATTAGTACAAAAAATGTAAAAAAAGTAAAAGTATTTTTAAGTCTCAAACAGCACATTGCTTTTAACAGCACACACATGGGCGAGCACAATTTACGGGTCTACCAGCGTCACCTTTTCCCTTTCATCAGCAGACGAGCGGGAGCTGATACCATGAGGAAAGCTAGCTAGTTATGTTGTATTACATCAAGGTTGATAATGGCAGTAGCCAAAAAAGTACGTTTCCTAAAAGTTGCCTGGTTCAGCCGTCTCGGACGAATTGGGATTCATTTCACGAAAAGGACCGAGCTGCGTGCGTTACATTGCTTATAAAACGCTGTGTTTGATTTCAATTGTATGACGTCATTTTGAAACAAGTCACGAGAAGGGTTTCATAGATGAGGCGGGTGCAGGTGAATCAATCAAGAAGTGGGAGAAGGAACGCAGTGGGTTTTCAGCACTATCTGCCGTCAAAATTCTAGTTAGAGAAGGCAGCTATAAAGTCGCGTAGTGTCGTAATTTATGTGTATTGCATTACATACACTCTATTAAAAAAAGATTCTTTGCGCTCTGTGACAGTAGATAAAAACTGAAAGCTATTCCACCATTCTTGCTTCCAAACACTGCTGAAAGGCAGCAGACTCACCCCAGGATGACATATCCGCCCCCGAGTTAATCCTGCCTGGACAGGGGATGAGGAAGGAATGAAAGGTGTAAACGTACGTCTCTTTTTGATGTAGGAGGCTTTCCTCTCCCAGGATGGGTAAATGGGCTTCTGGGCTGTCCACTGCATCCTGTCAAGGGATTTAAAAGGCGTGTTTTTATCTGTAAAGGGTTGACAGGTAAAGCCTTTCGAAAATCGTACCTCTAATCAGGAAGTGACCCTATAATGAAATCATGAATCAAATGTTGCAGACATACGACAGATCAACCTACCAGCATATCGTACCTTGCCTGGTACAATAGACTGATCTATGCCATCATACATCTGGGTGGACACGCCCACTTCGGATGTCAATGAGGGTGAGTGAGATCAAACGAGTGACACCGTGGGGGGGACCCACCTGGCCGTGTGGTCCTCCTCTCTCCGACGGGCTCTGATCAGCGCTGCCTGCAGCAGCCGGTACCACCGCCTCATACTGAAGTTACGCTGGTCTGGGTAGGAGGAGGGGAGGTGTGTGTGTGCGTGCGTGTGTGCAAAAAAGAGACAAGACGATCATTATGAAACAATTTCTTTGCTTTTCTGCAAATCAAAAACGGCAAATCGAATGGAGCGTGTGCACAAGAGCTCCTGAACAGGCGTCTGTCTGAAGGCTCATCCCGGCACCCGCTGAGAAGGGAGGCTTGTTCTCAGGTTAATTGACAGGTGTGTCACGGAGATGGAATGAGGTCCGACAGCGCGGACAGGATTCCTCGCCGTGAGGAGATCTCAGATGTCATGAGCGTACCGGTACATCACACTCGCAAAGGAGGAAGGATTGGTGAACAACAAAAACCCACTGGCTGTATCTCCCAGGGTAAGAAAGAATAGGATTTCTGGGCCACAAAGGAAACTCATCCGTGATATCTGTGCTCTTGTTGAACTTCATTCTGCACCCAGTGTCAGGCAACGGTGGCTGTTAACAGCCCAATATTACCAAGATAGACAGTGAGTGAGTGAGTGAGTTAAGTGTGCGACCGTCAGGCCGTGAGAGTGAATGAGTGAGAGGCACAGATAGAGGGAGACATACCTGGATCGTCTTTGTTCTTAGCAGATGCTCCATTGGACAAATCCCTGAGAACACACACACCCAGGGCATGTTATAAACTATACAACAATAAACAACACATTAATCACATCGTCATCTTGGTTCTAAGTAAAGGTAAAGAAAAAGTGAAGTGATATATTAGCTTTTTCTTTTATTATTATAGTTCTACTAATTTTTCCAGGTTACTCCCTTGAGATGACAAATCTATTCATCAAGAGAGCCTTGGCCAAGTAGGGCATTACTTTATGTGCATTTTGGTAACGTCGCCAAACCAATGAAATAGTACAGTTACAGTGAGCGTTGTCGGTCAATCCTAAAAGGCTTCTCCCTGTTCCCGGGTGTTGGCCTGAATCCTACACGCGAGTCAGGATCACACTGGGATTCAAACTAGTTTCAAGCTTGTGAGTTTAAGTCTAAATTCAAACGGACCTCATGAGGATCGCAATGAGGAAAGTGACCGTTCTGTACTTTTAAAACAACAAGGTCTGGTCTCGTCCCTGAGTGACAGAACAGAGGGGGCGGGGCTTACCATTCGCTGCGGTCGTCCACGCCAAACACCATCTTCAGGGTGACCACGATGAGCGCCGCCGCCTGCACGTCATAGTAGGGGAGGCGCGACCTGGCTGTGGGGTCAAAGGTCAGGGCAGACCCCTGGTCCAGACCCACCAGGGCGATGACCCGGCACACCCAGGGGTGGAGCTGATCTGAGGCGGGCGACAGACGGCCGTTAGATAGGGCTTCACCGGGGGGGGGATGACACCATTCAAAACAGGAAGTATCAACGAATAGTCATCATTATTTATTTCATTCTGAATTGCATAAAAAAGGTCAAACTGAATACATTAGAGATATACTATTTCAACTGTATATAAATATGTGACTTCTTCCCACTCCTTTTGGAAAATGTTATTCCAACCCAGAAGTGTTGTCATTTATGCATCTAATTATGCTTTCTATTTTGTGTAAAATCATTATTTTCTCAATTTCTGTTTTTCAATCAATCACTATTATTATTTTTGTCTGCAAAAGCGTATGTATGCTGTGTCTGCCTGCATGCGTCTGCCTGCGTGTATTAGTGTGTCTTCCTGTGTGTGTCTGCCTGTATGTGTTTCTGCGTGCGGGGGCGCCCCCACCTGGCAGGTTGAGGAGCAGCAGGTAGCGCATGGTGAGCAGGGTGGGGTGCTGCAGACACTTGAGGTCCACGGGGGGGAAGGAGGGCAGCTTCATGTACACCGCCAGGCCACACGCCTCCTGGTGCACCGTGCGGTAGGAGGGGATGGACTGGAGGCGCACACACACACACACACACACACACACACACACACACACACACACACACACACACACACACACACACACACACACACACACACACACACACACACACACACACACACACACACACACAAGGATAATAAGGACTCTTTAATAAAATACTAATACTATATAGAGACTGTAAAAATAAATAAAGACCATGGTTAGTAATCCCTTGGTCAGGGATTGGTCAGCTTCCAACTGACATCTCTATCCAGAACAGACATTTATATGAATGAGTAGGTAGGGGTGGGCCTTCATGGACGGGGGTGAAGAGAGACAGGAGAGCCTGTTGAGGGAGATAGGGAACGACACCTGGGGAATCGAACCTGGCGTACCTGGAGGAGGTGTCTCGACGACCCGGTCGGTGTGACAGTGTGTTGGGCCACCAGGCTGTGCACCAGCATCAACAGACATGCCTTCTACGAGTGCACCCTACTTATAGCAATACAACTCTTGACTGTGATTGGTGGAGGAGCTGATCATGTGACCTCACCTGGACTCTGAAGACGGGCAGGTCGCGGCCAAACAGCTTCATCTCCTCGGGCAAACACTCAAAGGCGTTGATGAAGGGCAGGTGTCCCTCCCGGACCAGCCTGGGGGAAACGGTATGTGTGAGGGTGAGCTTTGTCATGTGTTGACAAGGGCCACCAGATGTGTGGGAAAAAACGTTCAAAAAAGGACACACAAGTCAAAATCATTGTACTGGTGGAAATGGAACCTTCAATAAACCATGTCTGGAGAACACATACACTTATTTGAGGTCTAAATATTGTCTAGTCGAGCGTTTATGTCATGTTCATGTGTGAGTGTCTTTGTGTACTACTGTATATATGTATACTGTGCATGTGTCACTGTGTACTCTGTTTGTGTGTGTGTAAATGTGAAATCTGAAAAAGTGAGTGTGTCCGTGTATTTGGAAAGTAACGTAAATGTATTTGTAAAGCACATTTAAAAAACAACAGTTGACCAAAGTGCCATAAAAATAAAAAAATAAAAAAATTGTGTACTGTGTATGTGTCTATGTATTTGTGTACTGTGTATGTGTGTCTATGTATTTGTGTACTGTGCATACATGTGAGAATGTGTGTTTTGTATGCATGTGTGTATTGTGTAAATATGTGTGTGTGAGTCAACGTGTACTGCGTATTTGTGTGTGTGTGAGTCTATGTGTACCGTGTGTGTAAGTTTGTGTATCAGTACATGTGAACTACACGTGTTTGTGCCCTGCGTGTGTGCACTGTACACGTGTGTGTGAGTCTTTGTGCACTCTGCCTGTCCCCGCCTCTGTGTGCGTGCTACCTGAGCAGGTCCGCCAGGGTGAGGGCCTCGCGGCACCACAGCAGGCCCAGGTAGAGCAGGGCCAGGGTCTTGTTCATGCTCATCAGCCCGTTGGAGCGCCTGAGGCGCAGGGACAGGTAGGTCCCAGAGTCCTCGGAGCCCGAGGGGTACACCTTGTGGCGCTTGGGCCGGTCTGCACGGAGCACACAGAGGGAACACACACACACACACACACACACACACAGACACACACACACATGATTGTTGAATATTGTCACATTAAAACAATTCAAGTCTAGTAGGAGGTCCATCAATTTTTAAACTCAGATTTCGGACCTTTCGATTTTTGCAGATCCCGATTTTTATTTTAAGAACTTTAATTGAGCGGATACACATAAAAAGTGGAACTCTCCTTTAATGGAAAATATTACCGGACTCAAACATTCTCTAAACAAAAACCGGTCAAGGTTACTGTACCGATCTTCAAAACTGCTTTTTTTTGTTGTGTGCAATACTCTTTTTGGAAATAAAGAATAAGTATGTGAGTGAAGAGGGAAGTCCTTATCTAACGTTGCCTTTCAACATCTTTCTGATCATAGCTTGGAAGAGTTTAATTTCCATAATAAATGAGCGCGACAGGAATCATCCTTCGCCCCCAGTCATGGTCGATCACTGAACGACTGGCCCATTCTGGCTCTATTGTTCTCCTTTGAGTCATGCAACAAATATGAATAGGAATCTGAGCTCTGGGTGCTTATTTTTACTCTAATCTCATGTATTATACTTGATATATTTACAATTACAATTAGGGCATTTGGCAGACGCTTTTAGCCAAAGCGACTTACATCGGTTAATACACACATTGACACACCGACGGCAGAGTCAACCATGTAAGGCCACAGCCAGCTCGTCAGGAGCAGTTAGGGTTAAGTGTCTTGCTCAGGGACACATCGACACCTAGCTAGGAGGAGCTCTTGTAACCTTTCGGTTGCAAGACAACCGACCCCTATATTTAGTCATATAATCTTCAAAATAATTTATGGTCTATTATTTTATTCCGGAACTATATTTTATCTTTCACACGTCACGGTTTCTAATTATTTGCTCGTTCCATTTCATGCTTTATTTCCTCATGCAGTTAATTTATATTACGTTTCACAATTTTGACCTTTAGCTTTAGTGGGGAATCAAACCCTCGGACTCACCCTCATCACTGGAGGCCCCACTGGTTGAGGATATGGCTGAGGGCCGGCCCTCTGTGTCGCTGGCTGAAGGACCCCCGTCCGTCTCAAAAGCCGACAGGCTCCCCGGACTTCCCTCCATCTCATTGGCTGATTGGCCTTCGGTCTCATTGGCTGAGGGCTCTCCCTCCACCTCTTTGGCTGATGGACCGTCGGTCTCGTTGGCTGAGGGACTTCCCTCCTTCTCATTGGCTGAGGGCTCTCCCTCCTTCTCATTGGCCGATGGGGCCCCTGTCTGAGTGGCTGATGGTGCCCCTGTGGAGGTGGCTGATGGGGCCCCTGTAGGAGTAGTTGATGAGGCCCCTGTGGGAGTAGTTGATGAGGCCCCTGTGGGAGTGGCTGATGGGGCCCCTGTAGGAGTAGTTGATGAGGCCCCTGGGGGAGTGGCTGATGGGGCCCCTGGGGGAGTGGCTGATGGGGCCCCTGGGGGAGTGGCTGATGGGGCCCCTGGGGGAGTGGCTGATGGGGCCCCTGTAGAAGTGGCTGATGAGGCCCCTGTGTCATTATCTGAGGGGTCGGTGTCCGTGTCTCTGGCCCCAGGGGGGACTTTAGAGCTCAGAGGGTTCTTGGTGTAGGCTTGCCGGCTCTTCTGGAGGTACAGCCTCCACAGCTGACACAGCACGTCGTCCTGCAGGGCCCGCAGTGAAACACACACACACACACACACACACACAGTTCAGTTGGTAAGACGAAAGAGCACACACACACAGGGTGTGCTGTGGTTGTCTACGTTAATCTGGCTCCTCTGTGAAGGATGTGTGTTAGAAGGTGTGCAGGTGTGTCTGTCTGACCTTGAATTGTGAGTGCACTCCCAGGAGGATCAGAGCTTCTGCCTGGTGTTTCAGGATGAACTGGAAACCTTCACACACTTTCCACTTCCGCCCGTACTCTGGAGGACGCACAAACACACACACGATAAGGTACTGACTCTTCAGACAGTCATGTAAAGCTTGTTTTCTAGTGATGTTTACTAACCAACAACCCGTCGTTGCCTAGAAGAGGTAAGGTCTGTGATTCTGTTGGCATAGTCCAAGAATGTGTGGTCGGCCACTTCAGCTGTTTTCTGATGAGTTTTTGAACAGATAATGGTACATTAAACACTATCAGGACATGCATAATGTATTGCAAACAGAGATGCAGGTGCCGTTATTTTTATGTTTTATTTTTTTATATAGTGTGAGTTTATTCTCTAGTCCGTGTATGCTGACATTTTGGTTTATTGTGTGCTGCTGTCCCAACAAAATTAGTCATGTAACCATTTATCTTCTAAAATACACATCCACAATTGATTTTGATCGATGGATAGAAGTAGACAACCTTTGTCAACTTCAGTTGAAGTAACCTCACATGAATGACAGCTACTTACATCAATAACATTGTGGCAAGACTTGCAGTAGTATTTCAGATCAGCGCTAATAGCCCAGTTTACAGCCGAGCACACTGCACATGGGACAACGTAGCCCGCCTGAGAGATGTGAAAACAACCATTACTGTTACTTACAATTCTAAATATTTAAGCTCCATTAAGGCATATTGACAAATGCAATTAATACGGAAACCACGGTTGGGTTAACTCACTGTTTCGACTTCGTCCATGTCATATATTTTTATTTTATAATAACTGCCTTATGAAATATCTTCACTCCAGTGAAGCCATGATGAGAATAGCTAGCACGTTGGTTTGTTTAGGAGTCGAAAAGATATGACGTATGACTGTGACGCTTGTTCCGGTGTGCGTTTCATTTTAATTCGTCCGACAGGCAGTTTTCTGATTCAAACAGATTAAATCCGATTTTAGCATCCACCTACCTAAACCTCAAATGTGATTTTACTTTATAATTCAGATAAGACTGGAATATTTAAGTTTAATTCAACATCATCTTAATGTAAATAATGCTTTTATGTATTTTCAACTCACGCAAAGTAACTGAACAACTTCCAATGGTTTTCTTACGTTCTGCCAACAGAGGGCGATAAACATACTACCAAATAATATTTCGATTTTGTTTAAAGTGAACCACTTTAATATCAACGTTAAAAATAACAATGCAAACAAGAATCAAATAGTAAAAATAAACACAGCCATACTCAAGCCAAATTGAATCAAATAGTTTTGGTTATATTCCTCCGCCCGGGGCCGATATGCTTCTGTGGTGAGGTCATATGTAATTAATGTCTCACTTTTTATTTATTTATCGCTCTCCCTCTTCGATTTTAATCTGTTTATGTCTCTCTTCTATCTCTATCTATTAGGTAACATCACAGTACATTACATTTCTATAACAAGAGATTTTACTTGTTTAGGGTTAGGGTCTGTCTGCATGTCTGTCTGTCACTCTCGCTCTCTCTCTGATATACCCGTTAAACATTATCAGATGAATGTTTTACACAGCAACACTCTAACCTTTGCATGTATTCACATCCAGGAAGTGAAACCTGGGTCGCCATGGTAACCGTGGACGACCCGCAACTCTCTATTCCTGCAGACGTGCTCATTAAACATGACATCATACAGTCGGAGAATCCATCTTGTCCTTGCCTCTCTGTGGTCATGTGACACATCAGATATACAGTGTGATTTCTGTGTTTTATCATGCTTCACAGTTCTGGTTGTGTCTGAATAAATTTGTTGAAATAAACTCTCTAATATATTACACTTCAAGGAGACTGTATGTTTTTATATTATTATACATACGTAATTTTATAATGCTAAAACAAAATGTCATGCTAATATACACACACCTACACATACACACGCACACACACGCACGCAAACACGCGCACACACACACACACACACACACACACACACACACACACACACACACACACACACACACACACACACACACACACACACACACACACACACACACACACAAACTCCTGCAATGTCTCTCTTGTCGCTCTTCTGTCAGCCATTTTGTGACCTTCAAGTGGGAAACGCAGCAGAGTTCCAGAGGATTCCTCAGCTCAGGCCTGGACAGGATGCAGCAGGTGAGGACACTGTAACACCCGAGGGCCCCGGGCTTTCGTCTAGGTCGGTAAGGTGAATGGACCGTAAACAAGCTTGTCTACTAAAACCAGCTCTCCAACAAATGTAAATGAAAAATAAGAGGCTTTGCCCCTCTATTTCACAGAATATTTGAGTTGAAAGTAAAATATGTGGAGTTGATTTAGTAATATAACAGCAATATACACACCCACACAAACAAACCTCCACATCCAAATTGTGGACACCTTCTATAGAGACATGGAAAAGTTCACACCCTTTCCTCAATCAATTGATTGCATGTGTGTGTCTTTGCTATTCAAATTTGAAAGGGCCCTGTGTGCCACTTGTGTGTTTTGTGGTGATTATATTTACATGCTTAGATTTAGATGTACACATAGTGTATATGTGTGCTTTTCCATTTCACCCAAAATGTTCCTGTTTGTCCTTAGAGATAACACACAACAAAGGAAACACACTCACAAGCACACACACAAACACACGCACACATACACACATACACACACACACACACACACACACACACACACACACACACACACACACACACACACACACACACACACACACACACACACACACACGCACACGCATGCATGCACACAAATAAACACTGGCCGATGAAAGCTAATCAATAAGAGTAATTCCCTGCGGCGTGTCCTCACACCTCTCCACTACCCACTCTGAGTCTGTTTCCTGCGTGTCTTCCCTTTGTGGTAATAAAGGGGCAGAGAGGGAACAAATAGCACCTTCAACAGCAGCAGCGAGAAGTCAAGCTGCCAATGGACCCGATGCCATTAGCTTTAGTTCTGGTCGGCATAAAGAAAAGGGGAGCCTTGATGACGTTCTCTCTCTCTGTCATTTATCGCCTTCTCTCTGACTTGCCCTGTCATGTCTCGCTTTCTCTCTGTCTCGCTCTCATTCACTCTCTCTCTCTTTCTCTTGTGCCTGGCCAAACCATGTCTGGAACCATCTGGAAAAGTTCCAATGTGTTTTTAATTCCCCCCCTATTTTTTATTTCCTTTTCAAATACATTTCCTAGATAATGTAAGAGAGAATGCCATTCTAGAGGACTGATGATGAGTGTGAGAGAGAGGTAAAGGGTAAGGGAAAGAGAGATAGCGATAAAGGCTAAGAGAGAGAGAGAGAGAGAGAGAGAGAGAGAGAGAGAGAGAGAGAGAGAGAGAGAGACAGACAGAGACAGAGACAGAGACAGAGAGACAGAGACAGATTGAGACAGAGACAGAGCAGTGAGAGAGTAAGTTCAAGTGCAAGTGAGACGCCATGGTGCTGGTCGCTGTATTATCTCCACTTCAAAAAATCGAATCTAGTCATCCATGTAAAAGTCGAGTGAAAACAGGTATAAGTGTTTGTCGATGACTGTGGCCATCTGGTGTAGCTACTACATTTGTTTTCCAATAATGGGGTTGTCAGTTGGATACCCGTCCCGCGGCTTGGCATCACCCAAGAACAAGCATACTCATTGGACACCACAGTTAACACATGCATGCATCTTAGTACAGCAGTAGATAGGAGGTTAGCTGTACTGTAGCCTAGCTTATAGCCTGGAGCAGACCAAGGAACACATGGTCCAGATTCAAAGATGTTCAGATGATTTTCCTTATCACACGCACACACACATAAAAAAGAGAGTGGTCCTGATTATTGAGTGTTCGGCAAACAACGTTTAGTACGAGAATATTTGCATTCGGCATCAACGGCACATTCATTTTACGCCAGTGTTGCTAGGTAACGGGACCAAATGCACCGCTGATATTTAC
>NC_079432.1:9611181-9733681 GCF_026213295.1 Gadus chalcogrammus | reverse complement strand
TGTGTGTATGTGTCCTAGTTTCCTTGTATTTTCCCTGAATCCTGAGTTAAAGGTTAGGACATGCCTTCTAGTGAAAGCGTGATACAGTATATTTTAGGGTTGAGCTTACATGATGCTTCTTAGTAGGCCTATGCCTGCAATTCATTGCACTGATCTCAGGAGCTGAATAGTAACAACTGTCATTGCTTACACTACGCTACATTGTGTGTGGTGTGGTGTGTGTGGGTGTGTGTGGCTGTGTTTGTGTGTGAGTTTGCATAGTGACGTCTTCTGGAAACACCTGAACCTTAAAATCTCTCTCTCTCTCTCTCTCTCTCTCTCTCTCTCTCTCTCTCTCTCTCTCTCGCTCTCTCTCTCTCTCTGTCTCCCTCTCTCTCTCTCTCGTCTCCTATTGGTTAAACCCTGCGTTTTCTCCGCCTTCCTTGTTACGTTCGGTAGGCGTCGTACATTTTTTCATCTCTACGAGTTGTAAGAACATTCACACGGAGCTGCAGCTTGGGATCCGCATCAAAGGTTTGTCCATACCACTGTCGACATTTCTTCAGAAAGAATATTTAATCGATTAAGATATCTATTTGGTTATAGACTAGCAAAGCATTTGATTTCAAGTGTGATGCCAGATCCCATCACATCTGCATTCTACATCCGTTACCAGTGGTTGAATGAGCTACGTTAGGTAACGCTAGCACCTAATGTGTCTTTAAGCGACCGAGAACGATGCCGTTTTAACCAAAGGGTCGGGTTATTCATTACGTGTTCAGAGTTGACTGCTACCGACTAGTCGGATGACCGAAACTTGCCTACGGCGGCGATGACGCGACACTGCTTTCTCGATCAATACACACTCATAGTGCCGTAGTGCTAACTCTCTTTTTATTTCCCATTAACCAGAAAACGTTCAGATTAACTAGGCCTTGATAAACGTGATGTCTTCGAAGCGCCCATCGACATTGTAAAGCTATACTATAAATAAGCCTAACGTTATCGTTCCTCAACTTGTCATTTGGACCGGCTCCAGTGTTGTTCGTCGAGATCATCCTGCTAGTGATGTCTTTAATCCATCGACAGCGCGTTAGGTGTGGTTGCAAAGTAAGCCACGGTAGGCCTACTGCAATACTGATTTTAAGATTTATTTTCCCTGTGTTACCAGATCAAAGCGGAGAGCTCACGCACACACTGTCACGCACCCTGTCAGTTACAATCACACCTCCCTCCTCCTCCAGTGGCCCCACGTAAAGCCTGAGTCTCAGGGACCAAACCAAGCCAAGCGACCAAGAGCTTGCACACACATACACACACACACACACACACACACACCCACACCCATCATGGATAACGCACCCGTGGTCGATAAAGCGGATATGATGATGAAGGCCAGGATGGCCGAGCAGGCCGAGCGGTATGATGACATGGCCGCGGCAATGAAGTACGTGACGGAGAAAGGCGAGGAGCTCACCTGCGACGAGCGCAACCTGCTCTCGGTCGCCTACAAGAACGTGGTGGGCGCGAAGAGGTCAGCGTGGCGGATCGTCCACGCCATCGAGGCGAAGACCGAGGTTAGCGAGAAGGAGTTGGTCGCGGCATACCGGTTGAAGATCGAGGCGGAGCTACGCAAAACCTCCAACATTGTGCTGGTGAGTAAATTTAATATTTTTTATTATATAGGTCATTAAGAAACTACTGGCCAACTTCTATTATCTGTATTTCATTTATTGACAAATATCATTATTATAATTTGAGACATTGGTCCCCACTGTATTCGCAGAGGAGGGTACAGATTTAGCCACTCCGGGGCCCTATACTCCCATCATGTAACTCCTTGACACACAAGTGCTTATTATTCACCAACTGGGTTTGCACAGGGCTAGTGCTTTGAGGTGGGTGGATTGAGCCAAATTCTCCCTCTTAATTTCCACTACAGCCTGTGACAGTTGCAAGAACAGTCCTGTGGTAGAACCCACCACAGCAGGATGTAGTTGCAAAATAGCAGGATATATTGCAACTCGCAATAATTTCAAATCAAAACCTTTTCTATTTGCACCTTAATGGCCGTGTTAGAGGTTGTTCACTAGCTTCGAAGCCCTTTCTACATCTACCTTCATGGCATGCTAGAGACCAGGTCGTTCACTAGCTTTGAAGCCCCTTCTACATTCATGGGCATGCGAGAGACTAGGTCTTTCACAAGCTTGGTTTGATACTCAAAATCCTTCCAGGTGGTTTTCGTGGCTGTGGTCCATGGGAGTTCTGAACGGTAGCCAACCATCTGCAAAATTGTGGTACCTGGCCAGATGGAAAATGGTGGCTGGTGGCAGGGTTTCCTCAGGGATGATCAGGGTTGTTAGCCTTGTTGCTTGCTGTTTGGTTTTGGCGTTTCCATTTAGCCTCTTTGTACAAGGGTTCTTGGTGTAGTGGCTAGCACTAGGCACTAGCCTTGCCCCTTGTGGGACAAAAACCTTTTCTGACTGTACCCCGGAAATGAAGGCAACAAAAATCTCACCAAAGGTTAGTAGGTAAAGGAATAGCCCAGCAAGGGCCAACTGTTAAGGATCTGGCGGTTTGAAATGAAAGTGTTTGGGTAATTGCTCTGGTATAACGAGTACATGGATTGGTGGTGAAATCTGGTTGTAGTGTAGTGGCAGCAGAGAGGGAGGTTTTCTAGGTTAAATAAGGCAGAGCAGCAGAAGAACTGGGCCATGGGGCGGTTGGGAGGCTGGCTGGCTTCAAGCCACGTGGATTAATTATCTCTGCTCTCTAACACCATTTCCATTATTTGGCAGTGTGTGTGTGGAGGCATACTTTAAAATCTATTTTTACATAGCTGCGGCAGGAGAAATCAACCCTTTTTTTTTATACAAGGAAATGAATAGAGGTTGCAGTGACATCGTTGTCTGATCCAAGATTTACCGTTAGAATGCATTATTTGTTTTGCGTATTTCGTTACAGGAACACTATTGAAATCGGCTTACTGTTGTTCCCCATAAGATGATCTAGCGGCCCCAGTAAAAGATTTACCACTGGTTTCTGAGCAGTGGTAACGGAAGTGTCTTCACAGAGCCTCTGTGCTATTGAATATCAAAGTCGCCGGTCGGGAAGGCATTTGAAGAGAATAAGGCTGTGATTCTTTTAAAAATAGACGGTGTACTTTGCGCACAGCGAAGCTGGAGGCCAGCCTGGTGCTTGCTGTTGCGGAGCGTGATGTGCACGTGGATGTTGCCGGAGCCCACCACAGTAGCAGTGGTGTTGTTTGGGGGGGTGGGGTGGGGGGGCAAGGGGCCAGTATCCAGCTGGAAAGTCCCCTGGTAAAGAGGAGCTGGAGGCAGTGTGTGATATGTGCTTTCTGCCTGCTCTTTTGTTGAAGAATTGGGGGGTGGGGTGGGGTTGAGGAGAGAGAACCTGCTCCGACTAACAGTTGGTCGCTCCCTCTCCCTAGGTGTGCGGGGGGTTATGTAAATGTATGGGATACATGTTCATAAATTCAGTTAGTTTCTTTCTTCTTGCTCTAAATCCTCCTGCCGGGAAAGGTGAAGGAGAGAGTGGGTAGCCAGGTGGGCGGGCCTTACAAAGCCATTTGAGAGAACCGGTTAAGCTGTCAGTAAAGGTTGAAACCAGTTTGAGGTCCTCTTTGAGGTCTGGAGAAAGCCCTTGCAATTGCAGTATTATGCAATTTACGAACTGGGCGTCACTGGTGCCATTTTCGCCATGCATACGAATCAAAAGCAATGCACAATTAGGGACGTGTTTCGCATCACCCAGCAGTGATCGTTCCGCCAGATAGGGGCATGGCTCAGCTTCCACCACAGACTTGCTCTCTCTAGAGATTGAGAAGGCCACTTGAATATGTGCAGTTCACCAACGAGCAGGAACATCTCGCAGCTAGATTAGTCAGTTTCCTGTATTCTTATCAAGGGATACTCCCCTCATCCATTGGAGGCAAGGTTAAACAACCTATAATAAAGCTTCACTTCACAAAAATATAAAGGTAGTTTACTGGCAATATTTGCCATTTCTCTTCCCTGAAATCAAATTTTAGTTATACCCGAGTCTACAGTCAAATTTTAAAGCAACAGAACAATGTTAATAACTCAAAGGGCAAACATGGCCATGAAGATGATTCATGTATTAGTCAGAATCCCTGCATGGTTCACATGACAACTCGTTCATGTGAAAGCTTATGTCGCAGTTCAGTCTCATTGGAAACCGGGTGCGGTTTCCTTTTTGGTGAATGCAGCCTGTCATTTAACGGGACATTTTTAAAGAGGAACACAAAACAGATCGGTGCTGTGCAAATACAGCAAATGATTTTCTCACCACTACCTGTCTTGCCAAGGAATTCCTATTGCGAGCAGCAGCTTGCCAGGGAAGAGGCCCTAGGCAGCTCGTCCTTCTGGTTGGATTGGTTCTGGGTTGGTTCTGGCCCAGATCCTCACTACACACTACCTCCACAGGAGCCACTAATGCTGCTTCAAACCAGCCTTCTCTACGGCTGCTCAAGCCTAGGCCAGTCCTTGCCCCAAGTGAACTATGATTGTGTTGGCTGGCATGCATGTGGAGGAACGTGTATGGACACGCACATAACTGCTTGTTAAGTGGAAGTTTCTATACAGCAGAAGCTCTGGATTTAAGAGGATTTAATTTTTAAGCATGCCAAGTACCAACAAGCATAATTTCCTTTCAGAGACTGCCCACTACAACCACAGTTTCTGCAATCACTGTCTGCCATTGGGAGCTGAAAACGTTCTTGTATGGTACAAGAATGGGCATCAATATTCAGTTCAGGGGAAGTAAACCGAATACAGGACGTACATTAGTTCTGACTATTATCTATTCTCGCGTGTACCTTTTTATAGGATCGGGAGGGGTGGGGGTGCTGCGGGCGGAGGAAGAAGAGATGTTTATGCGTGGCTGTGTTGTACAGCTCTGCTTCATGTTCGTTTGGGGGTCTTCATGCTTTGGGTGTCAAGGAGTCAGGCGCTGATATTGGGGAGTCATGGGGCTGATGATGGGGAGGCATGGCGCTGATATTGGGGAGTCAGGCGCTGATATTGGGGAGTCATGGGGCTGATGATGGGGAGTCATGGGGCTGATGATGGGGAGTCATGGGGCTGATGATGGGGAGTCATGGGGCTGATATTGGGGAGTCATGGGGCTGATAATGGGGGAGTCATGGGGCTGATATTGGGGAGTCATGGGGCTGATAATGGGGAGTCATGGGGCTGATAATGGGGAGTCAGGGGCTGATAATGGGGAGTCATGGGGCTGATAATGGGGGAGTCATGGGGCTGATGATGGGGAGTCATGGGGCTGATGATGGGGAGTCATGGGGCTGATGATGGGGAGTCATGGGGCTGATGATGGGGAGTCATGGGGCTGATGATGGGGAGTCATGGGGCTGATAATGGGGGAGTCATGGGGCTGATAATGGGGAGTCATGGGGCTGATGATGGGGAGTCAGGGGCCGGAACCACCCAGAGCTACGGGTTGGAATGCAACGTCTAGAGGGAGAAGGGGGTGGTTTGGGTCATAAATGCTGTAGTAGTGTTTGTTTGAATTCCCTGGACACCAGATGGGTGTTGTTTGTCGTGTTGGAACAAAACCAGTTGCCAGTAAATCCCAAAAGAATTTCCGAGGTTGTAACAGGAAAGCGTTCCGCTTGTGATTCAACACAGCCAGACGGACTCCCTTTACACTAGGTTGTGTAACAGTAAATGTTTTATAAGACATTTACTATCGGTGGGTGTGGTATGCCACAGTAGGCACTGAATCTATAACAGAACTTCCCCAATTCACGTTCCACCATTGCTTCAGCACCATGACATGAAATACATTCCAGGGCTGTGATGACGCGTTGTGGTGTTGGTTGCTATGAGTTTGTGTGTGTTGCGCGGGTGCAGATGGTGGGGGGGTGTTTATGTACACGCGGCTTCAGCAAGCTTTCTGGCCCCAGGTGTGTTTTGGGTGTGAAAGCAAATGCAGCCCCTTCCTGTGAACCCTGGACCCTTCAATCCACCCACCCACCATCAGTGAACACTTCCTGGGCAGTCTGTTAGCTTATCGTGCTTTTACAAATTGTATAGCAGACAGCGTTGTTGAAGACTTCACTCTAATTAGTCAATAACCTTTAAAGGTTATGGGTTATTTCTGAATGACTGCCACACCTGCGACCAGGTGTGGCAAACAAAATGCTCAAGGCGCCTCAGAAGAATGTTACAATTCAGCTGCTTAAGTCAATGAGAAAACAAACGTATATGAAAGTCAAGTACTCCAAGTCTGGCCTGGGCCCGCATCACCACCCTGGTCGTTCATTATAGGCCAATGACGGGAAAGCCAGGGCAAGGTTTATTCCTTACATAAATCCTTCCCCGTCAAATGGCATCAGGGTTAAGCCACGCCTTGATAGTGTTTCCTGCCGCCTGTGTTTCGACTCACGCATGCATCCAGAAACAACAAGCAGGCCAGCTCACCCATCTCGTCCATCTATGGCATAGAATCTAGATGGTATGCACTCTAGCTGCCCCCAGGCCATCTGTCTGCCTAGTAGAGTGCGTTTTGATGCGGAAAAAAGGGGGGGGGGGGGTTGGGTGAGTGAGTGGGGAGAAAGGCTGAGATTACATAACTAAAGTGTTTTTATGGTAGCTTCCCCACTACCTCCACCATCACTAGAAGGGCCAGTAAGAGGGAAGGGATTGGATAACGGTTACTCTCTGTTGTCTCTTTGAGTACCCCAACCACCCAAACAGGAAGTCCTCTTGTTTCCTTTTTAGAAAGAATAGCATCTCTTTCGTTTCTGCTGTGGTGCGTTGGGTTCGCTTTGATTCGTGCAGGAGTGACACGGTTTGGAAGCTGCCCTATTTTGTGCGGCTATTTAAAGTATATGGCACATACTATTGGGTACAACACTTTCTCTTAACTGATTGCTTTCGGTTTGGATTTCTTTTACAATGACATTGATGATTGCCATTACCAGTAGATGATGCATTAGATAGTAGATGGGGCATTTACATTGAATCATTAATTAACTCTTTTATTATACAAAGCAACTTACAATTGGAGGCTGTGAACAGGATAATCAAAGCATTCAATCAAAATTGGGTTAGGTTAATGGGCCTTATTGCCTAGTTTTAGAAATACAACCGGAGAGTAGCCACAGCCTACACAGACATATCTAGGTGTCTAGTGTGTCTGGTGATGGGTCACAGATCCCTCGAGGACACGGTAGGATCTGCTCTGCAGGACCTTCACGGGCCCTCACCACTTCCCTCTCTGGCATTCCTCACAAGACACTCTGCCCCCGGCACCTCTGCCTCTGTAAACTTCCCGCTCTGCTTTCACATTTCACTCGCATTGCAGCAGCAGAACAATCCCTCTGGCCCCACTTCCTGAAGCGCCTCTATTAATGCCCACTGCCGGTCAGAGTGGGAGATTGGAAGCTACTTGAAGCTGCTGTAACACTCCCTCCCTCCCTGTAACGCTCCCTCCCTCTCTGTAACGCTCCCTCCCTCCCTGTAACGCTCCCTCCCTCCCTCCCTCCCTCCCTGCAACGCTCCCTCCCTCTCTGTAACGCTCCCTCCCTCCCTCCCTGTAACGCTCCCTCCCTCCCTCCCTCTCTGTAACGCTCCCTCCCTCCCTCCCTCTCTGTAACGCTCCCTCCCTCCCTCTCTGTAACGCTCCCTCCCTTCCTCCCTCCCTCCCTCCCTGTAACGCTCCCTCCCTCCCTCTCTGTAACGCTCCCTCCCTCCCTCCCTCTCTGTAACGCTCCCTCCCTCCCTCTCTGTAACGCTCCCTCCCTCCCTCTCTGTAACGCTCCCTCCCTCCCTCCCTCCCTCCCTCTCTGTAACGCTCCCTCCCTCCCTCCCTGTAACGCTCCCTCCCTCCCTCCCTCTCTGTAACGCTCCCTCCCTCCCTCTCTGTAACGCTCCCTCCCTCCCTCTCTGTAACGCTCCCTCCCTCCCTCTCTGTAACCCTCCCTCCCTCCCTGTAACACGCCCTCCCCCCTGTTACTTGTCCTCCCTCCCTCTCTGTAACGCACCCTCCCTCCCTCCCTCTCTGTAACGCTCCCTCCCTCCCTCTCTGTAACGCTCCCTCCCTCCCTCCCTCTCTGTAACGCTCCCTCCCTCCCTCTCTGTAACGCTCCCTCCCTCCCTCTCTGTAACCCTCCCTCCCTCCCTCCCTCTCTGTAACGCTCCCTCCCTCTCTGTAACGCTCCCTCCCTCCCTCTCTGTAACCCTCCCTCCCTCCCTCCCTCTCTGTAACGCTCCCTCCCTCTCTGTAACGCTCCCTCCCTCTCTGTAACGCTCCCTCCCTCCCTCCCTCTCTGTAACGCTCCCTCCCTCCCTCCCTCTCTGTAACGCTCCCTCCCTCTCTGTAACGCTCCCTCCCTCCCTCCCTCTCTGTAACGCTCCCTCCCTCCCTCCCTCTCTGTAACGCTCCCTCCCTCTCTGTAACGCTCCCTCCCTCCCTCCCTGTTACGTGTCCTCTCTCCCTCCCTCTCTAACACACCCTCCCTCCCTGCACACTTCCTCCCTCCTGATGTTGTTCAGCCATTTTGAAGTGTTGCATTCACGCACTTGTGAGGGTTCTAAGATAATGCTGTGTGCAAGCATGTGATTGACAGGCAAGATGGATACCCTGAACCAATTGGGGAAGAGATGCCCTGATTGTCAGGTACAAGCCAGGAGCGGTTTAAAATCGACCACGACCTTTGACATTGAGCATGTCACTCCCTAATAGCCGATGGATGGCTATGCCATTTCTAGCAACGTCCGATTCTGTTGTGGTTTAAAAACTTCACTTTTTTAAGCTGGTTCTCAATGCTCTGTGTCTCCCAGGAACTGCTGGACAAATATCTCATCAAACCAACTGCCGACTCTGCCAATGCAGAAAGCCAGGTGTTCTACCTGAAGATGAAGGGCGACTACTTCAGATACCTGGCCGAGGTCGAGTCTGAAGACGCAAAGCAAGGTGAGAGAAATACAGTCCTACTTCCAACGCCAATACACCTTTGACGCCACACCAACAGACTGAACCATTTTTGAGGTCACACGGGGGCCCAATTATTTTGGTCCTTCACTCAATGGCAGAAAAACACTTGGTTTCCCAAAAACAAGTAACTGTGTGCGTGTGTCCCTGCAGAGACGATAAGCCAGTCCCAGGCAGCCTACCAGAGTGCATTGGACATCAGCACTAAGGAAATGACGTCCACCCATCCCATCCGGCTGGGCCTGGCCCTCAACTTCTCCGTCTTCTATTACGAGATCCTCAACGCCCCAGACAAGGCCTGCACCCTGGCCAAAAAGGTGAGGGGCACGTAATCCATGGCTCCAACTAGTTTAAATATAAAGGGGCAGTTGTTGCACAACACTGTTTCTATGAACGTTAATCCCAACGCATGCAGCTGTACATGCACATTCATAGTTGGTCTCTTAAGGCCTATACACGCTCTGGTAACAGCAGCACCTAACCGACTGAACCGGTGGCCTGCAACATCAGCCAGTGCCATGGTTGCAGAGCTGTGACACCTACATGTCGCTCAAATCAAAGGTGGGAAGGCGATGCAGTCGGCCGTGATGGCTAGGAAAAGAGTTGTAGACGGGGGTTGCTTGTATTAGCAAATAGCTGCACGCTAAGTAATGGTAGCGTTTTCTATGTGGTTGACTGAGTGTTGTTTTGTGCCTGGAGGCGTTTGACGATGCCATCACGGAGCTGGACAGCCTGGCCGAGGACACCTATAAGGACAGCACCCTGATCATGCAACTCCTCCGGGACAACCTGACGGTGAGGCTGTTTGTCTGCCGCATGACGCTTATCCACCCAGTAACATTAGCCTCCTGAGGACATCCAGATATTCCCGCTTGCGTTCGCAGTGTGTGTCTGGCTTCGGCTGGGAAGCTATCGATTTCCAAATATGGGAGCAGCCTAACATTGTTGAAAGAACACCATGCAAATAACTTTTCACCCTTCAATTATTGTTTATATTGTGAAATAAACCGTCTTTTTTGCTCCATCGATTACTGCGCTTCCCTCGAGTGCAACAATTGATTGATAAATTCTGCAGAACGTGACCTCTAAAGTTCAGGATGGTCTCACAAGGCTACAGTAACATAGCTGTGATATGAGACGTATACATGTCATACAACAGTGGTGTTCAAGTGCTTATTGTGAAGATGGAATAATTCAGTAAGCTAGTGCACACTTTTATCCAAAGACAGTCAATACAGAGACACATAGGCCCAATCCCATTTCTACCCCTTACCCCTTCCCCTTCCCCTTCCCCTTCCCCCTCCCCCCTGTTTTGAAGGGGTAAGGGGAAGGGGTAAGGGGTAGAAATGGGATTGGGCCATAATGAAGAGGCAGGTTGGGTTGAGGGCAGTACCTTTGGCGCTTTAGCAACCAGGGCTAGCCTAATCCTAACCCTATCCTTGCCTTCACACCCCATATCATAACGTCCTGTGTTTTTGTTGTTTACAGCTATGGACGGCTGACAACACTGACAACACGGCAGAAGAGGGTGAGCCGGCCGAGGGAGAGAACTAAAGCACCCCCTAGCGGTCTCCGTGGAGAACTACAAGAGAAAAATCTTTTTACACTTCTTCATTCCTTATTGTTCCACTTGACATGATAATGGTCCCAAATGTCAGTTGTAGACACCGGCCTCTGCATCTTCAAATTTAAAAGATTTATATTCTGGAAGACTCTTGGCTCTTTTCGTTTTGGGGGGGGGGGGGGGGGGAGTATATATATATATATATATATATATATATATATATATATATATATATATATATATATATATATATATATATATATATATATATATATATATATGTCATGTTTGCCATTCCTGAGTTTTCCGTGTATTTCGGCACTTCCCCTTGCAGTAGATAGTAGTAGTATTAATAGCTTAATCCATAACTGAGAATTATATATTGGTGTGTGTATGTTGAGGTTACTTTGGTGCGCTTTCATGGGAATGTGAACAGTGGAGCGGCAAAACATTGCGTTCTGTGTATAAAACTGACACGTGTACGTGCTTTGTGACTATAGGAACAAACAGGACCCCAACAACATACATTTTATAAACCCCAGTGGTAGCGAATAACGCTCTGCTTTCAGCAAGCGCATTTACAGAGAACGCAGACACTTGAAATTCAGCATGTCCAGAAAATGGGGACCCTTTGAAGATCAAAAAACAAGAGGTGATAGGAGACCAACATGCATGCCTGGTTTTGTTTTTCTCCTGTTTTTATTTAAAGCTGACGTGGAAGCCAGTTACATTAGTGCCATCCCAGTCGTTCAGCTCTGTAGTCATTAAAGGGCTTGTGCACGTGAAACGCTGTTTGGTTCGCCTGGTGATTGGATCCAAATCACTTTTGGTTGTTGGGTTTGTTTTTTGTTTACTTTTTTCTTTTGCTTATATTTGATTGTAGTTCCTCAAGCATTGTGAAAATGTCTCATGTCACACTCATGTAATATGAAATAAAAACATTTTATAAATCATGTGGAATATCTTTCAATCAATGATTTACAGCTCAATAAATTCGAGACCTATCGTTCAACTCTTAACGAAAATAGTAGGGTTCCATGAAGCAAAATCATTCAATTATAATTGTCTGCTGGTGTTAAGAGGGAGTCTGGGACAATGGAGTAGTTTTAGGATCCAACGGTCCGAACGTACATCGGGCAGAACCTTTTTATTATAGCGGCCATGGAGTGGTTAGTCGCTCCTTTTGCCGCCCATATCATTCGGACCCTTGGCTCTAACAACCAGCCTTCTGGCGCCTCATCACAGCGTCTGCCAACTTAACGGCTAAATAAAGAACCGTTGGCATCATAACACAACATTTATCCCCATACTTATTAATTGACTGGTACATCGAGTACATCCCCATGCCAAACCACTCTGTGTCTCAATTTCTTCGAAAAGTGATCATTTACATATTTTTTTTGAGACCGAGTGAATCAGAGAAGGATTCGGACATGAGGGATTAGGATGAGGATCAACTCGGAAATTAAATATAGATCGCCGCAGTCGCGCAGATGTCGCACAGTTTCAAATCACTGTGCTTAAATAGGCCCGGCTACTCTTACGTAAGACTATATACGATTATTTTCTCCATGTCCAGTGATATCGGTGGATAACTGTTTGAAGAAGGCACCGTTTCCATCACTTGCTGTATGTTTTTTCCACCAGTCTCTTTTCCACTAGTTGGCTTCCGGGTGTGTGGGACGTGCGGCTCGTTTTCTCCAGCTCCGCATGCCTCAACACAACAAAGGTTTCCATCACGGCGCTACTATTTCTTACTTTTATGTATGAAGTGTATAGACTCCTCATGGGGGAAAAAAGCTTCATTTTCAATGTATAGATCCAGGGGAAGTCCCATTTCGCCTGTCGTGAGTTTAGATTAGACATTTCCATTCTGTGAGGATTGCCTACCGTTCGCGTTAGTTGAGCTCCGGAAAATATGGAACAACTTTTGTTACTAACAATTTCTGTGGTTTTAACGGCGGGTGCCCGGACACCGCCGGCCATTGACAACTACAGTGAATATAGTGAGTATTCAAGCAAACTGTCAACAACCATGAGGACAAGGAGAATTATCCAATGGGTTGGACGTGTCCATACTTTAGTGCAGGTTTTTCAAGTATTGCCATTGCAGATTTTAAGTATGTTAGACATAATATATGTGATAATATATATAATAATAATAATAATAATAATCTAATGGTATAATTGTTCAAATGAAAGTTATTGCATTAAGTCGCATTATTATAATGATAAAAGATTTGGAGAGAGAGGGAGAGTTTGGGAGAGAATATGCGGGAATGCAAGGCCAAATTCTATTTCTCTCAGCCATAGGCCATGTATTCAAAACCATATTTGCAACCAAGCCTTTGACTGTATGTGTTGGTGTATATTTTGGCATGGAGTGCACTATGGTCTACTGACTGACCACTGTCTGCTATGACAATTCATATATTAAACTCAGTCAGTGGAAACAAATTACATCCCTAGGAGGAGGAGGACGAGGAGGAGGAGGTGGATAACAATAAGCAGTACTTCTATGTTTCCCCTGGCCACAGCCACCCTACGCGCCGTGCTGACAGACTTCGACGTGTTGCCTCTCTCTGGCGTCCAGGCCCACTCAGTCCGCCGCCGCGACACTCGGACACAGACAACAACACACCTGGAGCGGCTCATCAGCTTCAATGCCCTGCACAGGTAGACCGGACAACGCTTGTGTGCAAGAAGGCTGATAACTAGGCTACTACCGGTACTTAGCCACTCCGCATATGCTTGCATCCAAATCGACTTAAAGCAGGTATAAGTGAGGCAACTTGCTCGTGGTAGGTTCCTAAAGGTAAACTGTGTGTGAACATTAGGGTTCAGGGCAAGAAGCTTTCAGATGGAAGTCAAACACCCTAACTACTACACAATACTGCCTTATTACACATGCATTAACGTACTGTCCTACTCATCCACTACAAAGTTGCCTGGACACCAGAGATACTGTCCCATGATCATCAGTGGATCGCACCATTATTGGACTGTACCATTGATACAGACTACCACACCCTTTCTCCAGGCATTTCAAGCTGTACCTGCGGACCAACACAGAGCTCTTCACAGAGGACTTTAAGGTTGTGGTCATCGACAGTGATGGCCAGGAGAAAGGCTATGAGGTCAACAGACAGAACTACTTCACGGGACATGTCATTGGTAAGGATCTGTGTCACTCAGAGGGTTCATCCAATCAGGTGTAACAAGGAGGGGCTTTGAGCAAGACAACTAGCCTTTCCTTATATGCTTGTTTGACGCAGTCGTTGGTGTGTGAATGTAAAGAATTTTAGGCATTCATTGTAAAGCACTTTCAGTGGGGGTTAGAGAATAACAATAGGCCAATGGAACACATTTACACCATTGTTATTTGTCAAAGTGTGCTTGGGAAGAAAAGTGCAATTTAAATGCAGTTCTATAAGTAAGTGAGTATAAAAAATTAGGTAAGTGACGATATGATAGGGCTAGATAATGAACCCCGGACGGAAGTGCTGTATTAGTAATAGGAATAAAGAGATGCAGAAATGAAAATGAAAAATAAAAGCGATATATAAAATATCTATCGACACATTATGAGAAGCAACCATGTGACTGGTTTACTGGGAACAGACCCTCCAGTGTTCAGTCTGTCAACATCTCACAAAGGGTTGGCTTAGCAAGCTATCCTGAAATGATAGCGGCACTGGAAATGACATTAGCGGACCTGCGCTGCCCTATTAACCCAGAGGCGTTCCACTTTCAGGGGAGGAGAACTCTCGGGTCCAGGCCCATATGGATGGAGATGAGTTCTCAGCCCGCATTATGACCCACGACGCAGAATACAACCTGGAGGTACCACTTGACCTGCACCACACCACCACACATTTTTATAGTCATGTGGTAGCATATTATACAGTGTATATATTTATATATATATGTATTATGTGTAGCAGTGGTTCTCAAACTAATTTTACGAATGTACCCCTAAGATATTTTTTCAGCCAGGTACCCCTATCACCAGCAAAAAAAAAAAGTGTAAAAAAGATAATTGTATAGGTTCTGCAGCGTTTAGATTTATTAACCACTTCATAACCAATATTAAATCTAAAATGATTTAAAAAAAAATACCCCTGCCCCCTGCAATCCTCATAATCTTTGTACCTATACCCCCGTTTGAGAATAATAATTATCCAAATAAAACTGAAACACTGGTATTTGGTGTAGTATTTGCATACTTCCAGGCTTTTGGGTGTTTTTGTGAGACTGCGCCAACTATTGATGCTATAATATTGTGGCAGGACAACAAAGTGTAGCGGCTGTAGTGGTGCAGGCTCCCCGCCTAAAGGTACTCGATTCTATCCCAGGAAGCGCTGTACTATCATCCAATTATTATCTCCTCCCTAATCGTTTACTCTCATCCTGTCTTCTCCCTTGCTCCTCTCCTCGCTCATCTCCCCTCCCTCCTCCCTCCTCTCCTCCCCTCTCTCCTTTCCCCCCCCCCCATCTCCCCTCTCGCTCTCAGCCTCTGTGGAGGTTCACCAGAGCGCCTCCAGACGGCCGTCTGCTGGTGTATCGCTCGGAGGACATCAGGAATATCAGCCGGCTGGCCCGGCCCAACGTCTGCGGCTACGTGCACCCCGACCCCGGGCACCTGCTGCCTGACGACATGGGGGCGACCCTGGGGGCCAAGCAGGAAGAGGGTACTGACGGTTTTTGACTTCTCTCGTTTCTTTCAGGAAGGATAATAACAACACAACGTCGATTATGTATGAAGAAACTTTAGACCTCATGTTTAGGTTTATCTAATTGATAGGGTGACGGGTGGTCTAGAGGTTAGGCGGTTTGACTCCCAGCTGAAAGGTTATAGATTCAATCTGCTATCATGTCCTCAGTCTACCTGTGTAGGCAACCTTGAGCCAGACCCCTGCTATTCCTGCTCATGAATAACATGTTTCTAAAAACCTATATTACTTTTACTGTCTGTTATTTGACTTGATACTTAATGGTTAAGCTCCTTGAGAAAGCCAAGGAATTTCTGTCGACGTCGTATAAAATCACCCGCTTTACGACGCTTTGGGATTAGCTAATACTGATCAACCCGGTCATTGTGTAATCTCTGATGACCCCTTGTGACCGGCAGAGGCCGGCGGCAGAGAGAAAAGGCAGGTGTACGACCACACGAAGAACACCTGTCCCCTGCTGTTGGTGGCTGACCACCGGTTCTTCGAGAACATGGGCCGCAGTGAGGAGAGCACCACCCTCAACTACCTGGTCAGCCTCACACGCCTGGTCTCACACACACCTGTCAGATAAACAAATCTGTTACACCACCCTGTACTAACTGGTCAGCTAGACAGACACCTGGTCTAACACATAGTCCCACATCCACCTCAGATACACACACACCACAACACACACACACACACACACACACACACACACACACACACACACACACACACACACACACACACACACACACACACACACACACACACACACACACACACACACACACACACACACAAATCCAAAACAGGAAAACCACTTGTGAGCAAAATATCATATATCTTGTTTAAACCCCTCTCTCTGTCCCATCTCTGTCTCCTCTACCCTCTGGAACTGGTATAGATCGAGCTTATTGATCGGGTGGATGACATCTACAGGAACACATCCTGGGACGAAGAGTTCAAAGGTTATGGCGTTCAGATTCAACAGGTGATGATCCTCTTAAGTACATTCCATTAATAATAACTTAATAACCATAGCATAGATCCTGTTAAATGTGTCTACTAAACTAAAATACAATGGCACTGTTGTTGTACCAAAGGGCAGGATGGATAGACCTAGGTAATGGCTATTTATCTGTCCCTGTTCCAGATTATCATCGAGAAGGCTCACACCTCAGTCCCCAATGGAGGGGCCCACTTCAACATGAAAGGCAGCCCAACGACTGGCAAGGGCGTCTGGGACGTCAAGAGACTGCTGGAGGTAAGACACCAACTACCAAGGCCACCTTCAAACCAACAGATCGATTGATGTTGAGATGGACAGATAGGTGGATGTAGAGATGAGATAGTTGGATGAACATGTGATAGATGGATGTAGAGATGGGAGATAGAGCGATGAACATGTGATAGATGGATGGAGAGATGAGAGATAGAGCGATGAACATGCGATAGATGGATGGAGAGATGAGAGATAGAGGGATGAACATGTGATAGATGGATGGAGAGATGGGAGATAGAGCGATGAACATGCGATAGATGGATGGAGAGATGAGAGATAGAGGGATGAACATGTAATAGATGGATGTAGAGGTGAGAGATAGAGAGATGTGAGAGATGAACAAAATGAATTTGAAGAAATAGATTATCATCTCCTGGAGGTAAAGCACAAACTCGGCCCTGACTTACTACAAAAGGATGGACGGGTAGATAGGCAGAATGTCAAGAAATAACCGTTTTGCCGTTTTGAGAGATATGTACTTAAGTTAGCAGCTAGCCCATCTAGCACTGGCCAGTACCTTCTCGTAATACCACTTTGAACCTCAAGAGGTCACCGTCACTGCAGCGTCCAGTCTGCCCACAGTTCAACATGGGAGGATGAGAGTAGTGCTGCCCACGGCTGCACTACCTAAATAGCTGCACCCTATTGGTTTGAAGGGTGTGGGACTAATTCAGACAAATCTTACAGACTGCTCCTTTAAAGATAGATGATTCAGTTTAGTTCCTGGGGCTGAAGCCTATGCTGTGTGTGTGCTTGTTGGTCCTAACAGCAGTTCAGTCAGGACATAGCGGAAAAGGCCTCCCAGGTGTGTCTGGCTCACCTGTTCACCTACCAGGACTTTGACGAGGGCACCCTGGGCCTGGCCTACGTCGCCCCCGCTAAGACTGGCGTTCCTGGAGGACTGTGCTCCGAGAGTAAGACCCAGCTGTTTCTGATCCAGTGTGGATTTAAGTTATATTATACTGTAGGTATGTAGGTGGGTATAGGCAGTGGTGTAGCAGTGTAATACTTAGTATTTTTATCTGTACTTTAACTGTGATTTATAACTGTTAAGCACTTGCTCTACAGCTATTATTAATTAATAGTAGTAACACATTTGTATTATTATTTATGATTTAATAAAGATGATTTATTTCAATATTCTTGTTAAATTATTATTATTGATGATTTAATAATAATGATTCATTATAACCATGGTCTTAAATGTTCCTGTGTGTGTTTCTCTATCAGAATGCCCACCGTCTCCGTCCAGTGGGCACAAAGCGATCTACCTCAACACTGGACTGACCAGCACCAAGAACTATGGGAAAACCATCCTCACCAAGGTAGGCGGGGAGGACAACCCATCCAGCCACCGTCCTCCCTCGGCGAGGCCCAGTAGTGACGTTGTCCCCAACCCCCTCCCGGCAGGAGGCGGACCTGGTGACCACCCACGAGCTGGGCCATAACTTCGGGGCGGAACACGACCAGGACAACACCCCAGAGGGATGCGCCCCAAGTGAGGACCAGGGGGGGAAGTACGTCATGTACCCCATCGCCGTCAGTGGAGACCACGTCAACAACAAGGTACGCACCTCAATATAGATATGCTTTTTATGGACATTTCTTATTCATATTTTCATACTTCTGAGATTTCCTATCATTGGCAAATCGTCAGAATGCATTTGTTTCAAAAGCAGTGTTGATATTTTGTAGTTGTGGTGACAGCAGTGGTTGGGATTGGATGGTGGTGTGTGTGTCAAGGCAGTTAAATCCATAAATATGCCCCATCAATCAAAGTCCATTGGTCATTAACGGCTCCAACATTCACCCAGTCTCGTCCTGATATCCTGTTTTACTTTGAGATGCATTCTTCAAGTTTATTCTCTCTGTCTTTAAAGGCTTGAGTTGAATTGTTATCCCGCTGTTGTATCAGAGGAGTGACCTTGTGTCTCCCCAGCTGTTCTCCGAGTGCAGCAGGCGGTCCATCGTGAAGCGTCTGAGGCTGAGGGCGCCGACCTGCTTCAAGGAGCGCAACAGCAACGTCTGCGGGAACTCCCGGGTGGAGCAGGGCGAGGAGTGCGACCCCGGCCTGCTACACATCAACAAGGATCACTGCTGCACCTCCGAATGCAAACTGAGGCCCACTGCCCAGTGCAGGTGAGCCAGGCAGCATGATGAGCACAGGAACTGTCCAGTGATGGTGGCTTGCGGAGGAGCTCTTTATAGATGCAATGCACTGGGTT
Organism: Gadus chalcogrammus; assembly: GCF_026213295.1. Classification (NCBI taxonomy): domain Eukaryota; kingdom Metazoa; phylum Chordata; class Actinopteri; order Gadiformes; family Gadidae; genus Gadus; species Gadus chalcogrammus. The sequence goes on along the minus strand of NC_079432.1, from coordinate 9,714,916 downwards.
CGATTCCAGGTGGTAACGAGTTTATCTGCTTCTTCTTCCAAGCCTCCAAGTTTGTGTGGATATTTACCAGGGGTTGCAGCAGTTTTCTCTATCATTCAAGAGTCATGCAGGCTTAACCTATTAGAGAAATTAATTGGCAAAGTCCAAACTCCTGCAGAGATCAAGCAGATCAACTGTGTTTCTTGCTGTGTAGTGACAGGAACAGCGCCTGCTGCAATGACTGTCACTTTGAAGTGGAGGGCAAGGTTTGCCAGGAACCCATCGACGCCACATGCAAGGGAAACTCCACCTGCACAGGTTGGTTCCCTGGTTATCCTGACCACCAGCGTTAGCTAGCTGTTCTAATGATGAGTGTATTATCAATGTACCATTTCTAAGTTTGTACCAACTGCCCTTGTCCATTTGGCGCATGTGAGCACTTTTCACTGCAGGAACATCCATTCAATGGCCTAATTAGCTGTCGTCCTGGGCTAGTCTTCAACTTCCTGTCTCTTGTTTCCTGACCACAGGGAACAGCAGCGAGTGTCCCCCGCCGGAGAACGCTCCGGACAAGACGTTGTGTCTGGACAACGGAGAGTGTGCGGACGGGCAGTGTGTTCCCTTCTGCGAGGCGGTGCTCAGCCTGCAGTCCTGCGCCTGTAACGGTACTACGCCCCCTCCTCTCCGGGGAACAGAACAGCCCCACCCAGGTTGAGCTAGCTAGAACTTATAGAGCACGGCATTTACAACTGCAGGGGTTAAGGAGGTGGTGCTCAGAATGGTCGCACCCAGGGTGTTGTGAGTGGATGGAATACTCTTCAAGTTGTTGTACCTATTGTGTGTGTTAACTTTGATGTAAAGTGTGTATGTTTATAGCCGGAGCAATTTATGGCCCTTACTAAGATGATGATTTCTACAGTTCCTGTAGGAAACACACGTCGTCGGTGTTCACTATTTGGTATCATGTGAAATCAAATCTCACTATTCAGTGGAGTGGTTTAGGCTCCTTTGGGAATAGAGTTGGGCATGAAGCTGGCCTCTTCTTCTCTCCCCCAGAAACCAACTCTTCCTGTAAGACGTGTTGTCGGAATCTGCGGGGAGTGTGCGCCCCCTACCAGGACAAAACCGGCAGTTTCCAGTTCCTGCGTAAAGGGAAACCATGCACCGTGGGATTCTGTGACGGAGCGGTAAGATACGTCTTGTGTCAGAGTATATAAAATGATCAGGGTTAAAGCTTTAGATTTAGTTTGACATTTCTTGTCTAGCTTAGTATTTTACATTTATATTTCAGGCATTTTATCCAAAGCGACTTGCAATAAGTACATTTCTCAGAAGAAGGTGAAACAATATATTGCTTTTGGTACAATAAGTATGTTCATAGTACCAAGTGTCAAGCACTAACAATCGCTACGTTAATAAGATGCTACACAACCAAGTACTATAACTAAGTACGACATAGAATAAGTGCGTACATTAAGTGCAATGATGTACAACAAATAAGTAGGAAGGGTGGAATGGGGGAGTCTAGGTGAACTCTGAACTGGTGAGTCTTGAGTCTTTCGCAGAAGCTGGTGAGCAATGATTTAAAAAAACAAAATTCTGAATAAAAAGAAATGTGCTGCAAGGCAGGATATTCTTTTTCAGAAGTCATTGTGAAGCAGAAAATGTTTAAGATTAGTTATGTTAACGATTACATTTAATACATTATAATTCCACACGTCTACTTGCGTTTCTTTATCCCAATTATGATAGGGGAGGACTGTGATTGGTTGTCATTATTCAGGGTGATCCGTGATCGGTTAGAGCTTCTTCGAGTGGTCTCTTCTCTGTGCTGTTTTCCAGGGGAAGTGTATGAAGCAGGTACAGGACGTGATCGAGCGTCTGTGGGACTTCATCGACAAGCTGGACATCAACACGTTTGGCAAGTTCCTGGCGGACAACATCGTGGGCTCGGTGGTGGGCTTCTCCCTCATCTTCTGGGTCCCTCTCAGCATCCTGGTCCACTGTGTGGTGAGTGGGGACTAAGAATCCGGCCTCGACCTGGTTCGTTGTAATTTTCAAGATGCTTTTATACAAAGGGGCCGATGGTAATTCGAGATTCATGTCATTAAAGAAAAGGAGGAGTGTTGGGGAATCTTGCTCATGGAGGCCTTGATGTAGGTTATGGATATCAGGGAATCAAACCCAAGCTGACCTTCAGGCTAAGAGTCGGAACATCCTAACTATTATACTATCCTGTAAACCGTTCTTCCATATGTATTAGTGGTCCTTGTCTTGGAAAGATTAACCATCTTCTGTCTATTATTGACCCTCTTTGTTCTCATGATTTAGTACCTTGATTTTCCGGGGTGTTTCTTGTTGTCCTTGAGAGGTTCTTAGGGTGAGGTCGGTGTTGATGAGGTCCTGTGAAGCCTTTTGAGACCTTCATTGTGATTAAGGGCAATGCCAATACCTGACACTAAAGAATTCCCTTTCACGGGCGCTCTTCCTGACTGCGGCATCGTGTTCCTCCCTAGGACAAGAAGCTCGACCGGCAGTTTGAGCAGAACACCAAGACCATGTTCTTCCCCAGTGTGAGTATGATCTTCCGTTCTTCTTAACCTTTGACCTTTGGACCGAAGCAGTTTGTCCTGACCACCTGACCCCGCTGTGTCTCCAGAACGCAGAGCTCCTGAGCAGCCTGGAGCCGGCCACCATGCAGTTCTTCAAACCCCTTCACCCCTCCTCCGGATACCGCTTCTACCCTCCCTCGGGACCCCTACAGACCAGCACCCCCCCCTTTTCAAGCCCCGCCCTTTTCCTGCCTCCCAGCCAATCGCACCCTCAGTCGCTCTCCGGCCCTGGACTAGCCCCGTTGGACAGCCCCAACGTCATGGCAACCATCCAGGAAGACCCGTCTCTGGACCCCCACCTGGAGCAGGATGTGCTGGAGAAGGCCTTCTCTAGGGGGGTGGGGGGGCACATGGGGGCGGCCCGCTCGTTTGAGGACCTGACGGGGCACGCCCTGGCCGGACGCAGCGACAAGGCCCAGTCCTTCAGGCTGCAGCGGCAGAGACGCATCAACAGCAAGGAGACCGAGTGCTGAGGCAGAGAGCTGGGGCACCTGGGAAAACGGTTCTTTGGGAATAGTGTTAAGGAGTCCATACACGTTGTTATTTTATTTTTTTCACGGTTCATTTGGACGGCAGAGATTGTAACGCCAAATTGTCAACGTGGGAGGATTTTTATCTATTTTCTTATTTTTCTATTTAGAAAAAAAAGAACAATCGCACATTTGAATCAATTAACATTCAGACCCTGTAACCAGTGTTAATATTTTATAATCCCAATCCGGTATCAGACATATGGTCCAATTTTATTGGATTTCACCAGTGTCACAGAAATGGTTTTCTATAAAATTTTATAACACGTTACATACGCATAAGAAATGACATAGTGGAAATCAAAGCCATATATCTTAATCTAGCAAGTGAATAGAATCCCAGTGTGTTAGTGTGAGCCCTTGGTAGCACAGATTTACACATAAAGCCATATGCCTATAATTATGCCCATTAAGCTGGGTTAAAAGGCATACCGCTTGGTTCGTTTTAACAGAAGCCTGGTCAGCATTACAGAGAGAATCAGTTCGCTAGACATGCATGAATACCAAAGAAAGGATTTTGAGGATACAACTGACTAAGCTTTATTTTGAAGGAAAAATCACAGGAATTCCTACTGTCTTCATAATGTTATCCGTGGTACCATTGTCAGGTTCAATTAATCTGTGTTCCCTTTGTGGTACTATTTAGTAATTTAGCAGATGCTTCAATCCTGATCATCTTACTTAGTTTTGACACATGTTTCTAAGTGTATAGGGGGTAAGGCATCAAGGTGGACATTAGGGTTTAAACCCAGAGACCTTCTGCTTGGAAGCCACAATCCTAACCACAAGCTAATCCTGCCACGTTTTGGGATTGTTTAAAGAGGCTAAGAATTGTATGTGGCTGCACTACAATACTAAAAGCATTTGAATGCTTCAAACTACTTCTTTAAGGCCATATCGCGAACACTACGCTATGGAGAAGTTGGCTGTTAGCACTTTTCACACTTTATTATTATTTTTGTAGTATTTTAATTGTACTCATACTGATAAATATGGTTTACACATTGTGGGCAAATTGTAAATGTTGTGTTCACATGTCATGTTACATGATGACATGTCTTAAGGTCTGTTCATATGATAAAGCCTACGAGTCATTTATTCACCTCCATGCGGTCTTTGACAATACTTTGTGACAGTCCCCTTGTTGTTGTGATGCGGGTCAGAGTGCTATTATACCAACCACCACAGGTCATTGGAGTGATAAAAGCTGTTAGCATAGTAATGTCTGTCCTTGACTGTGATGGCTGCCATTTGTTATCTTCTCATTCCCCTGCCCTGACCCACCAATGTAGCTGTAACCTTGTGGTTTTCAACACATGATCTTATGGTTTGATGTATTTTATCCTAATCTTTCAGTCATCGAGTATAGAACTCTAAATTGGTGGCAGGGGTTGTCATATCGTAAACAACTTTTTTTTCTGCAATATTCTTTTTAATAAATCGGATGTGGTTGTATGTTAGTGTATAGTATTTGTGTGTCAATAGGGAAAATTATAAGCATCAAGAACATTTTTTGGTTGTATAGGAGAAGGTTGAATAATCTCCTGATGCAAGCTTCCACTAAATAGCTCATCTATATATTCAAAACTGCACTACACTCTACAATGGTAAGGATTGGTTGTGCCATTGAAGGATGGAAATATCTGGATATATCAGCCTATTTTCAGATAACTTGGGCTCTGGTGCTGATGCAAACATACATTTTCAAATTGGTCTAGCTTTGAGTCATCTCTGCAGCCTTGATCTGCAAAACGGGCTGCAATGTCAATGTATTTCCTCTAAAGTGCTTGTTTTTGCCATTGACCGGCTCAGATTATTATTATATGTTTCTGAAAACTTTATGGAAAGGATTATTTTGCCTAGAGCGGTGGTACCCAACCTTTGAGGAGTTGTACCACAAATTTGTTATTAAGACTTTCCGCAGACAACCTCATATGCAAACCGTAAAACAAGATAAATACACATGCAGTGGCTGAGCAAAGAGTGCCAACGCCCTCTTTACCCACAATTAATACTGCAAGGCCATGGCCAGGGGGAAAAAGTCAACAGCGCTTTTCTCCTATTTGGTCTAATTAGCAACACAAATTACCCCAGAACATCAATGGAAAGAATTACAATGGAAAACATGATGTAATGCACTGTGAGACAATAGGAAGCTACCATGGAAGCTATTGGGCAAAAAGCCATGTACCAATGGAAATGAATGGGATTCTTTAAAAAATCAAATACAATTGTAGGTGCAACAAATTATATTATCCTTGGGTGTGTCTAATCAGTACCACCTAGTAGAACAGTTCTGCATTGGTTTGGTGTGTTTGGGTGACATACCATGGAAGCTATTGAGCAAAAAACAATTTTCCATAGGAAATGAATGGGGTTCTTTAAAAAATCAAATAAAATTGTAAGTGCAACAAATTATATTATCCATGGGTGTGTCTAATCAGTAGGACCTAGTAGAACAGCTCTGCATTGGTTTGGGGTTTTTGTCTCCCATACCATGGAAGCTATTGAGCAAAAAGCCATTTCGCATTGGAAATTAATGCCGTAATTTATTGAAGGTCCCTCTGTGAAAAGCAAGTGGGTGTCCCTTTGGTGGTCCGCAATGCCTGACTGAAAGCACGACAGCAACCGCTGATGAACCCGAATTGAATATGCGCATATCTGTCAAATATCCATCAACAAACTAACTTAACCAAGGTAGGAGTAATTGCTTTTCTAATATTGATTAATTGGTGTGAGAAGGTGGGGCGACATGGAAGGTGAGTTCCCAGCTCTATTTACAACTTACAGTGTTGTTTTGCGCGCCACAGCAGGACCAGTCGTCGGCTCAACACTGCCACCGACCGTCTGTTGAGAGAGAGGCACAGCAAGTTATATTTCGAAACGAGCTCCGCGGTAAATAAAGTAGTTATGTACAGCTTGTTGGTTTATGTTTCAAAACGTTGCGCACTTTCTGGATGCCGTTAATTAAAGAGCTCTTATTACATATATAAATGAGTGTCTTTCTTTCTCAAAACGTTTAGGGGCGGTGTTGAGACACAAATGGTCAAAGAGGAGCTCAGCTGCTCTCGGTAGAGCTTGCGGCCCCTCATAACCTTATTGTAAACCTTTTAGGACGTTGAAAAAGTAACTGAGTGCTTTCATATTTAATAGGAAATTTTCAACGGAATTGAAACACCCATTAGCTCCTATATTAACGGAACGACGTAGGCCACAATAAAAAAAAAACGAATCATAGAGCTAGCTAGCTAGCAATTTTTTTTCAAGGATCTAATGGGCTACCATGTACCAACCAATCTTTGGGTCAGGAGGTCCAGTCAATGTAAGCTTCTCTTATTCTTGTATTACTCCTCTTTCCCAGGAAGATATTTCTCTGTGACTGTCCAGAAGAGAGGAGACCTGAAATCCTCGGAATCTTCCTATTTGGTTAACGAGATCATCGAGGAAGGAAGCTATGGCCAGGTGGCCCGGTGTTAAAACGGCCACCAATCAAAAGGTGGCTTTCCATCATGATAAACGATCGGTTCATGATTGTCGGCTAAGCAAGTGGTATACAAACGCATGAATAACTGTCATTTTAATATTGCAAAAAAATATGGCTTTTACTTTTTTTTATTAATTCACGTATTTGTTTTAACATATGTTGTAATTATATTATGTCACATGTTAGTTATCATTAATAATTTTTTCATGTTATCTCACAATGTTAAATATCTTTTATAACCTGCTGTTTATCCTCAGATCGCCAGGTTAATGTGCCTCACAGTTCTGGACCCAGATGGGGGTGGGATCGTGAGATGGATGGATGTCTTCCAACATGGTCCAAAAATCTGTCTGGAGTTTGAGCTCCTGGATAAAAGTCTCAAGATACCTGACCCAGCAGAAAGAGCTCCACATTCTGCCTTTGAATCAAATCAAGATCATCCTGGAACAGAGGCCTGTTTCAGGTAGCTGGTTTAACATACTCTGAGTTTAATCCTGCGCTCTGAGTTGGTTGACTCAGAGTTCAGGGTTGAAAAGCAACTCTGGGTTTTCGGTTTCAGAACAGGTGATCAGCGTTGGGTTAATCAACTCTGAGTATGTTCACTCTGGGTTGAGGGCGTGCCTGTTGACTATGAAGAGCCATCATCAATGGATCTCTGATAACATGATCAAACATGGACCAAAAGCGTAGATCCACTTACTTTTCCCCCACGGAATTGGAAATTCTAATGAACGCGGTCCAGCGTTCCCGCGGCAGCGAGAGGGTGAGAGAGAGCTCGGCATGAAATAGCTGAACAAGTCAATGCATGAGTAAAATAAATTAGTAAAATAAAATAAAAATAAGAGGAAAGTTTAACATCTTCCACTTATTCAATATGTAATTTGTGTGTGTGTGTGTGTGTGTGTGTGTGTGTGTGTGTGTGTGTGTGTGTGTGTGTGTGTGTGTGTGTGTGTGTGTGTGTGTGTGTGTGTGAGTGTGTGTGTGTCAATTTACGCAGGAACAACCCAAGTTGCCCCAAGAGGACTTTGCAGCAAATGAAGATGAAGTACAAAAATATAGGTATCAGCAGGGCCGTCGGACTGCGGGGACAAAGGGGACAGTGGTGGGGGGGCCCAAGGCAGAGGGGGGGCCCATGACCAAAAAAAAAATGTCATCTTTTGCATTCCCATAGCTTCCAGTCAGAGACTTATATAAAATCTATCTAGAAAAGCAAATACACAAAGCAGACTTGGAAATGGACCACCTTAGGCAAAAGATGCAAAAGGATGCTTTGGAGTGTGTGTGTGTGTGTGTGTGTGTGTGTGTGTGTGTTAAAGGTGGGTGAGGTGCAAACTGGGATACTGTTCCCTGCTCTAAAAACATACCCGATATGAATGACTTTTTTTGTGCTTTCAGGAAATAAAGAAATCCTCATAAAAAGTAGATTGTCTTTATTAGAACACGGGCTGTGGTGGGACAAGTTATTTTGTTGAACAGTTTACTCAAAGGGTTTTACTTCAGTGAACAATGCAGACGATTATGCTGAGCATGTGCATGTAGAGAAGAAGCATCTGGTTAAAAGCAGCACCAGGGTATTTTCTGCCTTGCATTCTTAATATGGGTTTCTTGACTTGCAGCAGTTATAGGTCCGTGGTTAGTCAGCTACTCTGATCATGGGAAAGCCACAACGTTAAAGTGACTGTAGTACAGAGCGGGTGGGATGCATGGGGCGGATCATTCTGCAAATGCGTTAATTGCATTAAAAAAAAAATTAAACTTAAAGCATGCCCCTGGTGCGTTTGAGAGTTAACATGGGGGCTGAGAAGGTGGTCTAAATAAATGATAGATTGCGCTGAAAAACGATAGCGCTCGTGAAGAAAATTATCAGGAAAAGAAAGTATATCCAGCCGGGGTCTTAATAATCGTTCCTCACGGAGATTCCCTCTGAGGATCGCAGCCTCTACGTCCGCAGGCTCTCGTAGAAAAGGACATGACATTTCTAACACTTCCTTCTGTCGGGGAGCTGCCTTCAGCCTTATAGACAACAAACTCAGAGTAGGTCTAACCACCTCCCGAGCAGGTTAGACCCACGGCGTATGTTGGGGCAGCAACTAACTCTCGGTTGCGCTGAACCTGCTACCTGAAACGGAAAACCCAGAGTTTCCATTAACTCAGAGCGAACAAACTCGGGGTTGCCTCAAAACCAGCTACCTGAAACAGGGCTCAGGTGTGGTTGGACTTCAACCTCAACAACATTTACCATTATATTTGACAATTTACGGTTCTCAAAACAAGCAGGAAGCAGTGCAGGGGCAGGGAAGTTGGATGTGCTGTTCTCCAGCGCATCCAGCACTGAGCATCCACCAAGACTGCAACCAATCCGCCTCCGGGTTCTCTTACTCATGAATAGACAATGAAGATATTTCTAGGCCTGATTCAGATCAAGTTCAGAACGACACGGGCTGGTCAGCCGTTGGCCATCGTCTTTGTGTTCAAGTACAACTTATTGGCCCGCACACAGGCGAAGATACAGAGGATCATCGTGGGCGATGGTTCAAATTCTGTTGTCAGGCACAGCCGTTGAAACAGATTGAATGATTGAACACTGTAAACATTTATTTGTTGGAACCTGATCTTTTATTCTCATAGAAAAAAACAAACTATTTTTACAGACAGAAAAAATTACAAAAAGCTGCAAGAAACGGATTCCTTTGGAACCATTTTGTTTAAACAAAGATGCTATCTTTGTTTGACAAGGCAACCGCTAAACAAACTGGAATGAGGAGGATCAGGATGTTTGGAGGTTTTAACACCAGTGACGCAGACTGGCTACACAGTGACTGGCCGCCACATCATCAGAAGACTGGGTTGAGAGCATCATAGAGCCTCTGTACGGCCACGTCCACCATCTCCCTGAAGGTCTCGTCGTCGCCACCTTCCTCGAATCCCACCGCCTGCATAGGGTCAAAGGTCAACCCGAGATTAAAACCGAAAATGAACAAACCAGATTAAAACCACATTGGAGGTACCGTCGCTGGTGGAACCAGGGCTATGGAGGCTGGTCCCTTGGCATCAAAAATAGACCACGAGTAGAATTACAATTCCTATAAGTACTGAGAGGGATATTGAACATCCCAAGCTGGAAGCTCTGAAACGAATGAATCCTCTGATGGTTAGAACAGAGAGGGGATGCGACCCCTTCACCGTCATCCGGTTCCTTTGTCGTCGTCTTTACTTACGCGCGTCACCGGGTCGATGTTGACGGTGCAGCCGTCCACGGTCACGCGCAGCTGTTTGTTCTCAAACTGCACGCAGTCCCCGCCAAACATGTCCCTGAGCGGAGAGGAGGAATGTATGGGGAAATATAATACAATTAGGAAGGAAGAGTAGCGTGGTGGAGGATTAGTTAAAAAATATAAAAGTTAATTTAGTTCTAGATCCCAGAACCAAATATCAGAGCCAAATATCGCTAATTCTCTCAATTTCCTCCAGGGCATGGGGAAAATAAAGTACCTAAAAGATACATCACCCACCTGGGTGATCCAGGGGGTTTAAACGATCCACTACAATGCATGTGAAGTGTGACCATGTCCTGGACCTATCGATACTCTACAAGGGGATGTTTGTTTCAGTGGTCGTTCAGTGTTGCCCAGACTTACTGTAGCATGAGCTCCAGACGCTCCAGAAACACCACTATGTCCACGCCCTCCTTCTTGGCATCAACGACTGTGGACAACCAACAAACACACACTTCCCATCAGAACAGAGATATAGCAAGTTTAGTTTCATTCCGGATCATTACATGGGGCTATGGGATTAAATCCTGCAAGTTATATTCATTGTTATTTTGATATTCATATTTTGGGCAAAGTATTTACTATAAAATATATCGATGTACCGGAATGATTAAAATAACAAATGTCACATCAATTCAAAATAAATAATAATAAAAATGTTTAAAATTTTAAAAAGGATTCCAAATGTGTGCTTTGAAATATTTGGGGATGAGATATAGAAAACTGAGCATTCAGACTTCATGTTCACTCTTGTGGACGTCTAGAATACAGAGTTTGTGTGTGTTTGTGTATGTGAGGATCGGGGAACTGACATCTCTGGGCCTTGGGGTTGGACTGGACCTCCAGGATCACCGTGGTAACTGCGTCTGCGTACATGTCGTTGAGCGGGTTCGCCAGCCACTGGAACCAGAAAACACCTTACATTGGGATACTTCATAAACAGTATTTATGAATAGAGTACTTCAACATGGGGTGTGTACACGTGCTGCCTTGGTATGTATGCATGAATGCATGCATGCAATGTGTGCATGTGTGTGTGCGCAGGCACACACATCAAAAAAACACTGCCTCAAAATGCTATTGGCTTAAGCAATACAAGTAGAGGCATATACTTGAACTTTATACCCTGAACTTTTAAACGTTGCAAACGTGCAAAAACATAATTATATATCTATGTGGCATTCAGTCCAATGCTGAAGATATATCTGTGGCATTAGGCCAATGCAGTGGTAAAGTGTGTAAAGTATGACCAAGTGTTTCTTTCTGTTCAATAGTCTAGATAGAACTTTATCAAACCCCTGTAGGATAAATTTGTTAATGTTTGTCCCTATATAACTAATGGTAAAAAAATAAATACAAAACACAACAGTAACTGAGTAAGTCAAACCGTCCAATCTGAAGGCTCTACTTAACCACTCCCCCTACTCACTTCCACCAATGCAAAGCGAACAGAACTGAGTAGGGGAGGACGTAGCCAAACAAATTTGGGAACGACCCAGAGAAACGCAACGCAAATTCAATGTGAACATGTATGAGGATTTAATATAATCCTGGACGATTTGGAAATTCCGCAAAACTTTTTTTTAAAAGTGTCTCAAAAAGAGGGCATGTCCGGTCAAAAGAGGACGTCTGGTTACCCTACGTACGGGAAACACATTTGATTCCTTCCTGTTACACTGTTAAATAGCGGCCCAAATTGGTGGGCGCTATCCTGGTAATTTCTCTGCGTGAGAAATACGAAGTGTGGCGTTTGAGCGTGTGCATGGGTTGAATTCATGGGGCAAGCCCCAGGAATCTCCCACTTCCGGCTTCCATGAAAGAGAACCAAACTAATTAACACAAAATCGTTCATGCAAATCTAGCATTAAAGGTCAATTTAAGGAAGTTCTCTCCAGTCACGCTGGAAGTAGTTTGCTAGTAGTAGCGCTTTAATTTGCAGTGTTTCAAAGAATTCTGAGAATCTGAATGCTGTGTCAGAGAATTCTGAGAAATCTGAATGCTGACTAAATTCTCAGAATTCGGACACTGCAAATTATTGCACGCTAGTGAACTACTTGTAAAAAAAAAACACCAGCACTTCCACAACTATGCCCATGTTCCTGACTGCTATATACAAAACCATTTATAGCTCATCTATTTTTCGGCTGGGTAGTGATAGTCGCCCTTAAAGGCACCCAGTGCAACTTTATGTAAACATTCAATGAAAAATAAACATTCAATTTCTAGTCTTTTTTACACGTAGTAAGTTTAAATAACTCCATACCATTACATATCGACATTCAAGGAGCAAAGATGAGACGTCGTTGTGTGGTGAGAACTGATAGAAAATCGTAAACAACAACAATCGCCGGTGGGGAGAAGCCATTTTTCCATTGACTGGAAGCCTGCTTTATTTATTGTAGGTTACAAAAAATAAAGAAAATGGCGGCATTGTTGTTGTTATCGATTTTGTATCAGTTCTCACCACACAACCGACGTCTCATCTTTGCTGCTTAAATGTCGGTATGTAATGGTATGGAGTTATTGAAACTTACTACGTGTCAAAAAGACTAGAAATTGAATGTTTATTTTTAAGCCTCGAAAGTTGCACTGGGTGCCTTTAATGCAGATTTAATGTGGGCTCTGATTCTGAATTAATGCCGCTGCTGAACTGTGAATAAATAAAGGGAAATTAAATCTAAAGAAGACACGTGGTTTTGATGTACCGGTGAATTCCAGCTGAAAGTGGAACATTGCTGCCATCATGGGAAATTAATGTAGCCTAGGCCTATTGTAAGTAGCTTTCAATTCCTTGTTCTTTAGTTGAACATATCCCCCACTAGATTCCCCCACCCCCACACAGATTTTGTCCTGTAGAAACCTATATGGTGGAAACCGATACGCCCTCTCAAACACAAAATGTTAAAGTCACTTCTATGGAAGTAAATCTGTGCCATCGGATTTTGAAAATAAAAAGCCCTTGAACTCTAGGCACTGAATATTTATGCAATGAAATAACGTATCTGGATTTGAATTGAACTCCTATTCAGCTTTATTTTTCAATGTTAAAAATTCAAAATCAAATATTCAACGTTATCGTTGGGGAACCAATCACAGAAAGGGGAGGAACGGCAAGACGATGACGACGTCTATTCGACACACCGATCGTCTTCTTCCGAATTGCGTGTGTCTCACGCATGGACATAAGAGCTGTGTTCGAAATCGTTCCCTATACACTCACTATTCCCTATATAGTGTTCATGATATAGTGCACTATATAGGGAACGAACAAACGAGAATTCAGACACTACGCTGAACATTTCTAAACGTCATTTGCGTCAGTAAATGCGCCGGATATTTGTGTGACGCAGACAGATGCGCCCACATCATGTAAACAACACGGGCACTCACGAGGTATTGTATTGATGTTGAATGTTACATTTCCTTGTTCAAGTTTTTTTTAATTCATTTTGACTGTTACATTTTCTATGTTAAATCCCAAATAAATTGTTGACATTTCTATACGAAAGCTGGAGACTCCATCATTAAATGTATTCGTTTTCGTGGTTATTCAGCTTCTTCTTCTCCTCCGGTAAAACACGAACGCATTGCATTGTGGTCTACGGGAGTAACATGCAGGGTACATCGTATGTACACTCAAATTTGGGGTATTTTAAGTGCACTATATAGTGCATGAAATTAACCACTGAGAATTCGAACACCACTACAAAATGGCGAGCACCCTATATAGTGCACTATATCCGTGATAAGGAACGATTTCGAAAACAGCTATGGTCTCACGCCGAATGCGTGAGACCTGTTACCGATACATTATCCCTGATGTTGACAGTCGCAATTCAGCAAAAGAGGTGTAGAAGAAGAAGGGGGCCGGATGTTGACAGTAATGGTTGTAGAACTGCAGCGCCATATGACAAATGTATTAAATATGCAAAGTAGATCGGACGCAACTGGAAAGTATTACCAGACACAGTGGCGGGTGAAGTGACACAATTCACCCGCCACCGGACAAATCCACCCGCAAATGGCGTGTGGCGGGTGTTAATTTCCATCCCTGATGTATACGCGTGTGTGCCCCTGCGGACGTCCGCGTGCACACCTGTGTGTTTGCATGCATGTGTGCGCCTCACCTCCAGGACCACCATGCCCGACTCATGCACCATGGTGATGCTCTTGAAGATCTTCACGGTGATCTTCTCGGACCCCTCGAGCTGCTCCACGTCTCCTGGAAGGACGACCGGGCACAGAGCAGAGAGGCACACGGCTCACTTCATTCACCGTATGTTCAGCTGGCTCCTAACTCATTCTGAAGGGCTGACTATTCTCACTCTCAATTCAAAGGAAGAGAGAGAGTGACAGAGCGAGCAAGAGAGAGAGTGCAAGAGAGAGAGTGAGAGAGACTGACAGAGAGAAAGAGTGACAGAGAGAGAGAGTAAGAGAGAGACACAGAGACACACAGACAGAGAGACAGAGAGACAGAGAGACATAGAGAGAGAGAGAGAGAGAGAGAGAGAGAGAGAGAGAGAGAGAGAGAGAGAGAGATCCAGAGTGTGTAAGGGACCTACCGGCTAGACTGCGGAGCTGGCTGACCAGCAGGGAGATGGGGCCTGTGAAGGGGATGGCCTGGGTCTGCTTCACCGTGCCCATGGCCAGCTCTGTGTAGTCTGGAACACACAGGAGGAGGAGGGAGGTAAGCTTCTGGTTATACAGTAACATACAACACGAGGCTCGGTCTGGCTGGGCCACGGCGTTGACACTGCAAGGGTCAGGGGATCCAGTCCAAAGAGGCGTTCAAATCATATCATCAATCAGCATATCTGTGTATCTAAAAATGTATCTGCACACACACACACACACACACACACACACACACACACACACACACACACACACACACACACACACACACACACACACACACACACACACACACACACACACACACACACACACACACACACACACACACACGAGAGGTCAAGTCAGAGGTACTGACTTGAGAGGTCTGAGGGCGACAGGATGTGGTAGTTGAAGTTGCGTTTCACCAGGATGCCAGACACCCTCTGTCCCTGGATACACTTCTTATCAGCCAGGGATCCCATCACCTGCGGCACAGCATTGTGGGAGTTGGAGTCAGTACCATAGCTATTCCTACATATACTGCATGCATACACATACTTATATTCATTTGAAAACACGGGTTACGTGAGGAATGGTGGATTATTAGTTAGAGTAGCTAACTCTGAACAGAGTTAGCATGTAGCTAATCAGTTAGTTTTAAGCCCCCTATCGTACCTTGGCCAGCTTCTCTCCCCTGAAGTTGAGCGTGACGGCCTCTGTGTTACGGGGGTTGTGGACCTCGATGTGCACGTCCTCGTTGTCCTCGTACTCCCGGATCAGAGCCGCCTTCAGACGGGCCATCTCGTTCTGCTCCCCGTGGACCAGGATCTACGGAGATACACCGGCTCTTACTACCACTTTGTCATTCAGCACAGGCTTTCCTCCAAAGAGACTTAAAAGGTCGTTACTTTAAATGCATGTCATTAATGCATGAATTGTTGGGGGTTGGTAAGGGGCCGGGGCCTACCACGTGAGGGGGTTTGAGGGCCCTGATGAACTCGCTGGTCTGCTGGTAGTCTGTGTGGGCGGAGAAGGAGATGTAGTCCACGGACATCTTCAGCTGCAGCTTCTGACCAGACATGGTGGCGATCTCATCCGGCTCGGACATTATGTGCTGCTCAGGGAAAACACCGGGAAGACTCATTAGAGATTATATATAATAACGTTTATTATAAACTCAATGCGCTTGGATACATGGGGAAAAACACCAATGAGGAAAGATCATTACATTAGTAATGTAGTGTACTATTATAAAGTTATATTACAAACTCAATAAAGTTTCTAAACCAAACGTCTAGAATATATAGTTTGTCATTGGTAAAACAAATGATGATTAAAATGTCTTTCAATAAATACAGAGGAAGTACAAATGACAGTCACAAGAAGTGCCTAGGTTAACACTTTGTAGTAATTGAGGAGACGCTTTAAGCCAAACGCAACTTCAGATTAGGGAGGTGTCTGGTTCAAGGATGCCTACAGAGGGACTGTGGGTATAGTGGGTACAAACCCACACCCTGGACTACCCTGGGTGCTGGCTGACGGGGCAGGGGCCGTGAGACCCACCTTGGCCAGGGTTCCCTCCACACAGTAACCGGCAATGATGACTCCGTTCCTCTTGTCGGTGCACCAGCTCTCAAACAGCTCCCGGGACAGGCCGCTCTGCATCATACCCGGAGACGCCATCACCACGCTGGGCCCGATGTCGTCGAAGTGGTCCATGCTCTGGAGGTTCAATCGGAATTGTGTTCATTTGTGTTCTGTTGTTCTACGATTGACCCTGTAGTCATTTAGCTGAAGCTCATCTCCAAAGGGAATCATAATGAGAGATCAAGGTTATTACTGAGCAGGGTATTGCACTAGAGGCTAGGCTGCAGACGGGGGAACCCAGTTCTACCCACGGCACTATATACAACGTTCATGTAACCACAAAACTACGTTGTTTTTATTTAGATCATTTCAAAAATCGACTCAGCTACTTTTTTTGAACAACAGTTTAAAATAAGTTATTTAAATAATAAAATCAAAACGTCATCAAATGGAATGGCGTGAAGGGTGACCCCTGACCTTGAGGTTGCTGATGTGCTTGAAGACGAAGGGGTTGTTGACGTTGATGGCCTTGCGGATCTTGTCGTTCATGGCGTTGACGTACGTCTGGTACACGGCCATGCACTTCCTGGCCAGGGACGAGGCGTAGTAGATGGGGATGTCGTGGAGCTCCGGGTGGTTCTGCCAGTACTCGTCTGCAAAGACACACACAAACACAGGTAAAGTAAATAACATGCAGACAGTAAACACACAAACTATTTACACAACACACACATACAATAAACAAACACACATGAACGCACAAACACTCTATACACAAAAATACAGACACACATACACAGTCCTCTCAGTCAGCCTGTTAGGATTCCTAGCACAGCGGGCCTGGAATCCAGATGCTGGGTCAGAGGGGGTTATTCTGAGGGAGCCTCACCCAGAATGAGCAGCAGCTCCTGGGCACGTCCCAGGGCGAACACGGGGATGAGGCAGCGGCCCTCTCTGTTGACGATGTCGTGCACTGTGTTGCAGAAGCGGGCCTCGCGCTCCTCCCTCTTCTCATGGATGTGAGTTCCATAGGTCGACTCCTGGGGAGAGAGACAAAGACACATAGAGAGAGGGGTACATTCAAGTTTTTATTCTAATTAACGAGGACGAGATTTCTAATTGAATTTGTTCATTTTATTTTCACACACATAAAGCTCTATTCAAGGTATAAAAAAAACGATCTACAGTAATGTGTTCTGTGTTCGCCTTTCCCAACAAAACCAGCACAACCCCCATTATATATGAATGAAAACTGAACCAAAGGAAGAAACACATCCCTGGTTAACACCAAAATATAGGGTGTGAGGTCACACATAACAGAGAGCGAGAGAGACAGAGAGAGACTTTGAACCTACAGTGATGAGGATGTCTGGTTTGACGCTGGGGATCTCTGCAGCCATAAGATGTCTGTCTTCCTGTCTGGAGAAGTCTCCGGTGTAGAGCAGCTACAGACACACAGGCAGGAGAGAGAGAGAGAGTAAGTACTGTAGTCAATGATTTCCAACCAGGGGTACGTGTAGCTGAGTGGGTACGTGAGCAGGTTCAGAGGGGGTGGGGACTTGTTTTGTTATACCTACATCACGTGTTGAAGGTAATACAGGCATAGAGGTAGAAATAGAGGTACACCAAAGCTTCTTCAAAAGTTACGGTTTGGTGTTAATGTAGGGGTACTAGAGCTGTAATGATTGGGTTGGGTTGAGGGGGTACACAAGACCAAGCGGTTTGGAAACCCTTTATAGTAATGCCGTAACTACTACTTAAAATTGGTCCATTATTTAAAAGGCAGTGGCTATTCGTACGGCGACCGTAAGAATAGCAATTAGGCTATTCGTACGACGCGCCGTAAAAATACTTCATTAGTCTATTTTCACGGCAGGTTATGTTTAGGGTTAGGGTTATGGTTATTACTATAATTAATTACTATAATTACGGTCGGCCCGGTTAGGGTTAGCGCCGAGCAGACTGATAGGTCAAGTGCGGTCACGTGACAAGCTCGGTCGCCGTACAAATAGCCACTGCCTATTTAAAAAGGTAGAGCTAGGTTCCCGCCTTTTTCACCACTGAGCAAACTTGATTTGGAGAGAAATACATCCCTGACGGTGGGATGCCATCTACTTCAAATAAATAAATACACAAAATAACATCTGCCCTTTCATCCATCCACCTATTTCACTCAAGAGGATTAAAAATAACATCACCTTGACGCCAGCGATCTCGATCATGAACATGGCCGCCCCCAGGACGTGCCCGGCGTGGTAGCACCAGAACTTGATGCCGGCCACCTCCTTCACCTCGTGGAAGTTGATGGTCTCGATTTTCTCCATGCTCTCCTCCAGGTCCGTCTCAGTGTACAGCATGTCGTCCGCGGATATGTTGCTAGAGAAGCCGTTTACAACACGTAAATAAGACAGCATGGATAAAGCAAGCACGGGTGCGTATACTTACATACACAGATACATTCATGTAATATAATTGTAACTCATGCGCAGGGTTTTTCTCAGTAATAACAAACTAACAATTCATATTATCGCTATCTAGGATCTGGAAAAACTAACCTTCAAAAAAAGAAAATGTTTACATTTAAAGCTGCACTTTAAATAAAATGTGAAGCTTGATACACATGTGCAGCAGACCGGCGTCTGTCTGAGGGCTGTAACCCACCTGACTTTGACGTAGTCGGACAACAGCCAGCGGTAGATGGCCTTGGTGGCGTGGGTCATGAAGGTCCGCCCCTTGAAGCTGGTCTTCTGGAGGAACCATGGCAACGCCCCGCAGTGGTCCAGGTGGAAACTGACGGAGAGAGCGAGATCAGTGGTGTCCTTTTCATGTATTACATTCCTAGGTGATTGTGGCATATTGTGGCATATTCTTGGGCATATTTTTGCATGTGCTTTGGTAATTTAATTTCCCATAGCAATAAAGCCCTTTGAATACAAATTAAATGAGTGCATGAGACATGATCTATTAATCTCTCTCTCTATGATTATAATGGCAAACTCACTGGCTGATCAGCAGCAGGTCTATTTCCGCAGGATCGATCAGATCAATGTATGGGAGAGCGTCCATCCCTTCCAGCCCAGGGTGGATCCCACAGTCCAACTGAACACAAACATACACAAGTTAACACATATGTTTACAAACACAAATAGACAGCGGTTAACATATACACATACAGTTCAATACGTGTTAGCGATTAGGTTTGGTGCAAAACAAAAGAAGGTTAGGTTCATAGTAAGAACACACGGTTACTCTGCCTAGCCCCGCGCGACATAGTTCATTCGAAGACAAACATCGTCGCTAGCCCAAGAGTATAAAAAATAAACATTACCATGATCTTTCGTCCCTTAAACTCCACGATGATGCAGGACCGTCCTACCTCCTGGCCAGCTCCCCTGGAACACCAAACAACGAAATGTCAATACAGTAACACATTTAGTCCACTATTGAACAACTTACACACTACAGACGATACTGTGCATAGGGGGAGTAGAAACACTGGTGAAGGAGGGTATGGAGTAACGGGCATTAGCAGCAATGTTGATAAGTCTATATTTTAACTTGTTCTTGAGTTAGTATACTCACAATGGCCGGATGAGGAGTTGGTCACTTTCCTCAGCAGGAACGGTTACATCCGATTTACGTTTCGCTGCCATCTTATCTCCGATTCAATGTTTTATAATAAAGGCTTACTTTTTCATTAGACACGGCTTAATTTAACTTAGTTTATTATTGCAAATACACGCACGCAAACTGAACCGCCGCTTTGGAGTGCTTGTTAACTGCGTCAGTTCCGGTCCATGCGGAATGTTCGCCGTGTATACAAAGTTGTGAACGAACGTTCCGGTGCTTGTGATGGGTAAATATTAAAGTCGCTTGACTGACCAATGGCTGTATTATGCCTAATGGACTCCCAAATAACTAGCTTCCTTAGCCAAGCATAGTTCTACACCTGCAACGATACATTTAAATTCAAGAAATTAAGTAATATCTAAATATATTACAGAATCTTGGCAAACACAAGTAAAATACACACAGAACAACAGGCTGTTATGCTGTTTTGATTTTGGTTTATTTATTTTTGCAGCAATAACATCCAAAACATGACGTTTCTCCCACCCATGAAGGTGGCTTTTGTCGTACCCTCTGTACAGCATTAACTTTGTTACAGTTAAACAGATAATGCAAAGAAATGTAGGAGACGACTTGGTATGAACATCTTCGGAAACATCTACCATCAAGAGTAAAGCTTTACATATGGCTTTTATTGAAAAAAACAGAACAACAAAATAACAATGTGCTAACAAGAAAATATACAACATGGTGGGTTAAAAAAAAGGAAGGTCCCATTGAGCACGTGGTGGAGTGGATTAGTCTGTGATGAAGTGGACGAACGTCAGTGGAAACACCCCTTGACGGCCTGGATCTGCTTCGATGTGTCCAACCTGAGGAGACGTGGAGAACAACACAGTCAGGTGGACCATCTATGATATGGACTATGCATTAAGGAAGGATAAGATTACTTTATAATCCCAGGTGGGAAATCAGGGTGTCATTGCAGAAAATATAGGGGAAAAGTACATAAATCTAAACACACAATATGGGTATTAGAATTGTAAACGCAATGAATGCAGCTGAGGTAGGCGAATTCTCTCTCTCTCTCTCTCTCTCTCTCTCTCTCTCTCTCTCTCTCTCTCTCTCTCTCTCTCTCTCTCTCTCTCTCTCTCTCTCTCTCTCTCTCTCTCTCTCTCTCTCTCTCTCTCTCTCTCTCTCTCTCTCTCTCTCTCTCTCTCTCTCTCTCTGATACTCACCCACCACTCGGCGTCCTCCTCCCGTTCTACGACAATAACCTCTCCCTCATCGAAGGTCAGCTCGTCTGGGTTGTCGGCCACGCAGTTGTAGATAGCCTTCACCCTCTTCTGCTTCTGTTTCTGATGGGATCGAAACATTAATTAATAAATAACATGAGCAGTTGGAAACGATTTTCACCCTCTTAGGCTTTTGTTTCTGAAAGGGTAAAAAACGTGTATAAAATGAATAACAAGCAGTTGTGTAGATGGCTGTCACCCTCTTATGCCTCTCTTTCCGATGGGTCAAAATTTAAATTTAATAAAGAACAACACATAAACAAATCTTTCAATTAAAATATATTCTGCTATTTTGCCGGCTGACCACAAGATGGGGCAAGCCCACTAAACACACACACGAGAACCAATTTTGTGGTAGCACAAGTGGAACCTTCACAGCAATGCCTTGCCTTTGCCATAATTTTACTGCTGTGGGTTTTTTAAGTCTAGTGGTTAGTGTTTGGCCTTCAGCCAGTGGTGGATGATCATACCAGATTGAATTCGTATCACATAGCACACAGCCTACATCTACACACCCTTGAGAAAGATGGCTAAACTCTCAAAGATTCCCTGTCTTTGGATTAAAGTGTTAAATTAAATAGATTGCTGGGAACCTCAATCTTTACTATGAAATACATTAGCTGTGTCCTATAAACAAAGGTTCTAATGAGTAGTGTATGTATATAGCAGTCGTGCCTGCAGCCGTTACTTCTTCTCTTGTTCTGTAGTTGTGTGTGAGGTGTGTCTCGCGGTTAGTGCATCAACTGACACTTACAGGGAGGGTGCTCCGGGGTTTGGGTGCCGGTGGATTCGAACCCTGAGGGGACATGGGCTGGCCTGGACAAAAGAAAAACACACAACACACCTGTAAGATAGGGTGGAGAGTGTGTTTGCTTGTCTATCTGTGTCTTTCTTTCTGGACGTGTGTGTGTGTGTGTGTGTGTGTGTGTGTGTGTGTGTGTGTGTGTGTGTGTGTGTGTGTGTGTGTGTGTGTGTGTGTGTGTGTGTGTGTGTGTGTGTGTGTGTGTGTGTGCATACCTTCTCTGGCTATCGACCCAGCCCTGAGCGGGGGTCTACGTGGGGGGAGAACAGTCTTTCTGAAATCAGAACACAACAATCTGGTCACATCAAACAAAATATCAAAAAAATTGTTTAAATTATAAATATCTAGCATCTAAAACAAAAACAAAATTATATAACTTATTACAATATATTGTGTGTTAATGTGAACAAATGTCAAATGCTACAAAATATTGTATGCATAAATGACCAAATATCAGATATTTAAAAATTATTTGCCGAAGGCGAAGTGAATAGTGTATTCACGTAAATATACTATTCACGGAGCCTGAGGTGAACAATTGTTTTAGTATATACTCCACGTGAACAAGATAACAGTTTTATCATTCATTTCTTTTTACTAGTGGTTTATTTGTTTTTATTAGCACGATGAGACGACCGTCATGCGTTCTCCCCATTACGAAAACCATATCCCGAGTTTGAGATCTCAATCATGGGACATGGCCCAATATCCCGAGGTAGCGAAGCAATCAAATTGTGCCATCTTAGGATGTTCCCGTGTAGCATATACTAATTCCAAATAGTGTGTATCTATGTTACCATATCTCCACTAACACCAATTGTGTAGGTCTATATTCCGTTAGTCGATGGGGCGGCCGTGTGGTTTGACAACGGTCTGTGTCCACCTGAGCCTACCTGCTGAGGCCCTTGGGGGAGGCGGGCTCTGTCTGGGACCGGCCGCTGGTAGTCTGGTGGCCGGGTACGGGTGGGGGCCGGATGCCGGGTCTGTGGGGGGGAGGGGGCGGCGGGTGGGGAGGGAGGGGAGGGAGGGTAGGAAGGGGAGGCAGGGGGGTGTTCCTGATGGACTTGACGTCGATGCTGGTCCTCCTGGTCCCTGGGAGAGGGGGAGGAGGGGGCTCTGCAGGGGGGAGGACGTCGGTGGGTCAATGTGTGCATTAATTAACCGATGGAAGTCGCTTTGGATAAAAGCCTCTGCTAAATGCCCTGATTGTAATGTAGCGTAACATGATGTAGCCTGGCATGATGGATGGCACTCACCATACACCATACTGCTCCTGTCCTGGGGGTGGACCAAGGGCGGGTCTGAGGAGGACCGCTGCCTCCCCGCTGTCTCCACGGAGACGAGCTTGTTGCCTCCCACACCTGCATGGCGCAATGGGAATGACAAGTTTGTTTACTTTTTTTTTTTTTTGGTCCCATTGAGGTTTAAAGGAATGAGGAGAACTGACAGGCTAGAAGCATGAATAGTGAATCTTTTGCAAATTAAAGGTACAATAGTGCAACATTTGCTAAATCTGTCAGCTCATCTCCAAAGCCCCCCTGATAGAGCGAGGCTCGCTTCAACAACCCTAACAAGAGATTCCTCTATGCTCCTGCAGAGTCGGATTACTTTACCTGTATCCCTGTCGCCTTAAGGTTAGCGGTAATGGCTAATCACACTCACACCTGGTGGGCACCTTTAACCTAATTCCCACCAGGGGGACGATTACGACAATTGAAATGTATAGAGACGGACCCAACCCCAGACCAGACCCATTGGTCCGCCCACCCCAGCTGAACCCACCTTTGGCCGGCCCCCTGGCGGGCGGCGGTGGGGGGGCGTTGTGTCCGTAGCCCAGGGCGTTGAGGTCCAGCGTGGTGCCGTAGGTCTCGTTGGAGATCATCATGCTGGCCACGTTGGCGCGCTGCTTGTCCCGCGCCATCAGGGCCACGTCCCGGGCCAGGATGCCCAGGGCGGGCTTCAGGGGGAAGGAGGAGGGGGAGGAGTGGAGGCCGGGGAGGAAGCAGCTGACCGGGCGCTCCTCCCTCTTCTGGGGGATGGGCTGGAGAGAGCAAAACAAACGTCTGACGTCTCCGTAGATGACGGTGTGTGTTGTGTTAATGTAAGCGGTCCCTCTTTACCATGAGGCTCATGTCTTAATGCCTGGTGGTCACGGTGGTGGATAATAATGTCACAGTCCGGGCCGGCTCTTCACGGACCTGAGCCGGGTTTTCCCTCCTGCTACCTGCCTTCACTGTGCCCAAGTCACGCCCACTCCATGGCCTCACTCCACTCCTGGTTTTTGAAATGCCAGCGGCTGATTACCAATCAGTGGCTGATTACCATCAGCCACGGGATAGTCTATTTCGGCCACAGGCGGCCGGTCGGCCACAGGCGGCCGGTCTTTGTTCATGACGCCGCAGCCACGCCACACAACTTAACAGAATGCCAAAGCCAGGTCAAAGCTACAGCCAAACCCCGATAAGCCACACTGCACTGCTCCACGCCAAGCCCAAGCTCTGCCCAGGACCCCGCCTTGCCTTTGCCATTGCCCCCCTTTTTTTTGGACTTCATATTGGAAATTCTTCCGGTTGTTGCGACCGCTAGTTTTCTGTTCCCCTGAACTATAGTGCGACAGTGCCTGGCCAAGCTCCTTTGTTTTCCCCCCACTGCTGCTTTGCCCGTGCTCGTTGGCGCCTGTTGCCTACGACCTCTGCTTAAAATAAAACTACATTTTTGTTCAAGTATTTCTTGTCTTCTTTGCGGCCCATTTTCTGCACCTTGGTAAGCGGCCGTGACAAATGAGGCTATTATCTTAATGTCTGGGGGGTCTCTTTTGAGATGAGGGGCGATAAGGGAGACAGACGGTCGGAGGAGGCCTTGCAACCACGGACCACCCAAGCTCACCTTGTCCTCCATCTCGTCGTCGCTCTCATCTAGGTCCTGATTCTGGAGCCGCCATTCATACTCCACATGCACGTGGACATTGAACTTCCCCGTCTGGGCCTGAGACAGCTGGAGCACACACACACACACACACACACACACACACACACACACACACACACACACGTTAAACCTAGTTCAATGTAGTCTAGGACTTCATGAATGATAAAGAAGATTGTAATCTTTAAAAACCTTCTTAAAATGCAACCCTACTTCTTAAGGTAAGCAGTCCAGCAAATGAAAGTGAAACGGCTATATGTCGACATCTCTGAATCTCCCACTAGTTAACATCTCCCTGAACACATCAGCAGCTCACCAGCTCCTCACACCCACTGTGGCCCAACCGCTGGGCGATGTCCAGCGCCGTCTCCCCCGCCTCATTGGCTAAACAGAGCAAAGGTTAGGTATCCATAGAGATATCTACAGAGATGTATAGATATCCATAGATCTACAGAGAGATATTAATAGAGATACAGAGATATCCATAGAGATATTAGTAGATATCCATAGATACATCGGGAATCCAGAGATACATAGATATCACTAAAGATACATAAATATCGATAACCTACACTATAAAAGTAGATACACATAGATATACGCACTCAGCGATAACCGATTTGATATCATAGTATCATGTGTATCAATATATAATAAACATAGCAGGGTAAGCTTACTGATGCTGGCCGAAGCTTTCCCTCTCAGCAGCAGCTTGAGACATTCACTGTTGTCAGTCAGACAGCAGTAGTGGAGAGCTGTACTCCCTTTGGTCGTCTGCTTATCCAGGTTAGAACTGTTACAAACACGGGCACACACACACACACACACACACACACTTAATGTTATACAAATATTTTCCGCTTAGTATCTTGTCGAGATTATAGGATTCAAACAGGGCACAATAAAAGGAGGGGAAAAGGTGTTTCTGAGGCCCGACCTGTTTGGTGCCAGTCCCACGGGGCTCCGACCTATTCCAGCACTCACCAGTTCTGCGCCAGGAAGTCTACGATGTGGAGCGAGTTCCTGTCCACCATCCGGACCGCGAGGTGGAGGGCCGTCTCTCCTGGCTCCTGGTGGTCAACAACACACAGAGCTCGTCAACACACACACACACACACACACACACACACACACACACACACACACACACACACACACACACACACACACACACACACACACACACACACACACTCACACTCACACTCACACTCACACTCACACACACACACACCCACACCCACACGTCCTTCTTAGAAATTAAGAAAAGCAGTTTCAGGTATCGGCCTCTCTTTGGGTCTACCACAAAAAGACATGAAACTGCGGTTGGATTATGGCAGGTTTCGCCAACTGAACCAATTTCCCGACACGATGTCCGTAGAAATGAAGCAGTCGGAAAACACAACGTTCAACAACGCAAACAAACTGAGCGGCCATTAACTCGGTACATTATGAGGCTCTTTTCCCGACATGTTTGATGGTGACTAGATACTGTTCATTGAGCCCGATGACACATTAAACCATCCTGCTGCTGCTTAAGTTGACCCAGAGGAGCGGCGGGACCCCTACGTGTTCGTTGGCCTGTGGGATGATGTCGCTGAGCTCCACGCCCTCGGCGTAGACCTCCAGGAGGGACAGGATGTTCTGGGTGCGCACCGCCTCCGACAGCGCCTGCAGCCGGCCCGCCGCGTCCGCAGACCTCCTGTGGACGAAGCGGTGCTCGGTGTACTTGGCCGTGATGTAGTCCTTCCTGGTCTGCCTGCGAGGGGGGGGGGGAGAGAGAGAGAGAGAGAGAGAGAGAGAGAGAGAGAGAGAGAGAGAGAGAGAGAGAGCGAGAGAGACGAGCAGAGTGTAAGGGCGAGGGAATTGGCTACCTTAAAGACGGTTGATCCTTGTTTTGTTTTTCTTAAAGCCACGAGGACGCAGTCTTTTTAGAAAAACAATTAAACTCAGTTTGGCATAGAGAAGATGCTTTATCTCAAATAGGTATTATTCTAGTCATTTCGGATAAAAGCGTTGGCGAAATGTTAATGAAAACACTGTCGGGAGGGGGAGATGCGTGTCAGGGTGGATTCTTTCCTGGCACTCACATGTCGCTGGAGGGGTTGGGCTTGGTCACGTCCAGCGCTGACAGCTCCGTCTCCATGATGTCGTTGAAGTTTGCGTTGCCCACATTCTTCGCCAGCTGCGGAGCATGACAAAAGCCAGTTAAAGCTAGTTAAAGCCAGTTAAAGCCAGTTAAACGCGCCGTAACGCATAGGTGTTGGGGAACGCTGCCAAACGCTTGGGATAAAAAGGTTCTGATTTGTTTTTAAGCAAGGAACCGTTAGTACAACTTAGTACAACACATCCTCGAACGTATAACATTGGATTCTCAGCGCGATTCCTGTACGCATCCAGGAGCCTACCAAGAGCTCTGAGGTTCCCAGGAGGTCCAGGTCCAGGGACTGGATCCTGGAGTAGTGGACCCCCATCTCCCGGTGGATCCCCGAGCACTCGATGCAGATCAGGACTCCCAGGTTGGTGGAGAGCCAGGTGGGGCCTGAGGGAACGGACAGACCAACACTCAGAACCTGATGCTCACAACATGATGGTGTGCGCTCTGCAGTCGCAGCACCAACCACCACCACCACCACCACCACCACCACCACCACCACCACCACCCTCCTCTAGAGCTACTCACTGGGCGCTCCGCAGTCGCAGCACCAACCATCACCACCACCACCACCACCACCACCACCACCCTCCTCTAGAGCTACTCACTGGGCGCTCCGCAGTCGCAGCAGCAGTCGTTCCCGCTCATCCTCTTCACCTCCACCACGATGGCCTTGGTCAGCTCCTGCACGATGTTGTTCTCGCCGCCCTCGTCCTGGACCCCCTTGAAGGCCTTGTTCAGGGCCTCCTCCTTGCTGTTCTGCAGCACCGAGATCCATCTGGAGGGCGGGGGAGGGAGCAGCGGAGTGCACACGGACAGGACAATATTAAGGAGTGGGGTTGTGATAAAATGTGAACATATGGTGCCCTCATACCATTCAATGTATGGAACTAGATTTGAATAAAATAGAATTGACATAACTGAATATAATAGAATACAGATGTGTTCTTTTCAATTTATCAGATGTTATATGTTCACAGTTTTTATCGATTGTATGCACACAAAAAACGGAACTATGCACACAATTCTGAAAACTTGAGGCTCATGGATCAACTACAAGACTGCAGACTGCTAAACTCCTCATTTAGCACACCTGGTTCACCTGGAAACACTGGCCTTCAAAACGCAACAACTAATTACCAATTGGTCTAACTCAATTCTCACCTGTTCAAACTAAACTGTTAAAACACTTCAATCATGTGTGAGAGCATAAAAGAGGCCTCAGGTATGCTGTACTGCGTTGTACATATGGTCCTCTGGCCTGATCAGGATCGGAGGTGGGATACAGACGGATTTACATGTAGATCTGTTTCACCTCATTTATATTTAGGGGACCGAGCAGCAAAGCTGCTTGATTTCTCCTCACCAGATTGACCTGGACTCAAAATTCTTTCATCATATTAAACTCTAAAATAAGATGCATCTTTTTCACCCTGGTCTAAAAATGTTTACTTTTCCCACAATTTCATAGAAAAGCCAAACGACCACAGCCTCAACCCATTTTGCCTATGTGACCATTTTGTTATTGTTTAACTACCATACGTCTATCACTAGGTGGATAATAATAACAGTGCAAATTTTCAGATCTATACTCTTTTAAGAATGCCCTTAATTCTCTTGTGAAATGTGTGCTTGGAGTTTTCTTGATGTTGTGTGCTTATCAATACTTTCACCCTGTGAATAAGGCTTCATGCAGGATTCAGGAATATCAGTGTCTCAATGGGATAATGCCTTGTACTGGTGATCCTCAGGATGACCAATAGTGTTTGAATCCCGGTTAGATAATTATGAACAAGCTGAATATGACATTCTTTCATTGCCACTCATTTAAGAAAGACAACATTGAACAGCACCTGAAATTCATCAGGCAATCAACATTCCGGCTCATTATTTTCCAAAAATCGGACTGCCAAGAACCAGCATGGCATTAGGGGAACTTCTTCGTTAACCATTATTCCTTCATAATGAACTCTGTCATATTAATATTTCTTCCGTTAGTGTTCTTGACAACAAAAGTTTTTCTGGATGTTGTGTGCTTATCAATACTCTAAAAAGCTATTTCTAAACAATTTTATACATTGGAATATGTAACATGGCCTCATGAAGCCAAAACATATGTAAATAGTATTTTGATGGGAGTGTTTTGAATTGATCACACCAGTGTTTCATTGATGCTCTCTAAGAGATGTTCATTTGATAGTTGTGTCTATTCGGTGGAAAAAAACAGTTTTGAGAAGAATTTGTGGAGTTTTGACAAAATGATTAACTCTTCTCAGGTTTGTGTTTAGAGTTTTGAGAAATTGAGCTATAGTATCAGAAAAAGGGTTTAAACAATTGAGAAAAACTGTAATTGAGGTTTATTCAATTTGATTAAATTCAAAGAGATTGATTCGGATGGGGATACTGTAGGTGCGATCGGATCGCTTCAGTTCCATTCAGATTGGAGGAGATCAGATTAGATTAAACTAGGGTAGATGGGGTGATTAGATTAGATTCCATTGAGTCAAATACAATTACAAACCCTTTACTTACATCTGACAATCAGCCTCTTCCTCCGTCTGGAAGTGGTAGGTCCTGTCATCTGTCGAAAGCAGAACCCCCAAAACAATGATCAAACCAAAACAAACACAATGTGGTTCACATAGTACTTCCACTGGCATAGCACTTTGAGGCCTGGGCAGGAAGCGGAATAGGAGTGGAAAGAGAGAACAATTGTACATCATTGCATACTTTATTGAATATAGAACAAGAAAGACCTGTTATGTTTGTCTGCAGCTAACACCTTGTCTACAACAGTATGTGACCATATTCATTCCTGAATATGAAGAGGAAGTGGACGCTATTGTCACGTGCAAAAGGAAAGCGAAAACATGACAGAGGCTCACTCACGTGAGAACAGGTCGAAGCTCTTCTTCTCCTCTGGGTTTCTCTTGACCTGGCAGGTGAGGAGGTTGAGTTTGGCCGGGGTGGCGTTAGGCTGGCATGGTGGAGAAAGGACAGAGTAAAGCAGGAGAATGTCACACACTACAAATAATAGATCAATGACATTTGAATGAGAGGATTCATAAACTGTGTTTTGGAGGTTTTGTCATGATTCAGGGTGGAGCAGAGAAATGCCCTCATAAGAAGTACTTGCATCTGTTAATGAAGCAGACATAATCAAGGAAGCTTTATTTTTATGAAGGGCTGCTATAATTCTGTATTTGATTGTAGTTTAACCAGTAGTCCTAACGGTTCATCAGTATGTTTTCCTTTGTAATGTGCAATTCATTAACACAACAATGTCCTAGCTAACAGACCGTAAGGACATTACTAATTAGGATGGTTCCTATATCCTATCGATTACTGTTTCATATGAGGATGCTTTGTATAACCTTGATACATATAGGAACATTGCTTAACAGGATACATCCCAAACTCTTATTACATGTCTGGAAACATTCCCTAATAGAATGCTTCTACTAACCATGGTCATTTTATTTTTTTTCCTACCACCTTGATACCTATTTATGAACATTATTTAATGTAATGCTTCTTTTAACCTTGGTCAAGATCTATGGGATGTAGGCTGATTAGGCAATGCTTCTTGCAACATTGATACCTAGGAACCTTCCTTATCAAGTATTTGCAAGATTTATTGAAGGAAAATTGAGATAGCCATTAAAGACAGAAAATGTATAACTGCGGCAGTAGTCCCGCCAATGCAACGGGAAACACGGCCAACAATGCCGCACATGAATAAAAAGTATATATTGTTGTTAAAAAGTAATGTTAATTAGTAATGTACATACACAAAAACTACATATGAATAATGATGTCTACATCGGCTATAACCTAGCAATAGGAAAACAGAAAACACCCACTGTTATCAGGGATGTAACTACTCAAATAGTGATTCATGAAAAAACACTGAAACCACAGATATTGAGTACGGACTTTTTAGGCATGGGTATTTAGATTAAGATATCTCCTCTGCGCACCCATTTCTCAGCCATCTTTTTCCTCATGCTCCTTCTTCTCCTGCTCTTTCTCTTCCTCTTTCCTGATTCGCAGATTGGCTGCTCGTGTAAAAAACGTCCAAAATAAAAAGAATATGCAAAAAATAAAAAAAGGAAATAAATGAAATGATGAATAAATCACGAAAAAACTCAAATAAAACCGTCCTTTTCCGGAAAAAATAAAAAGGTAAAATAAAAGAAACGCATGCAGATGGAGGAGAGAACAAGCAGTACTTTAGTCTCTCACCGTGCCATGGCTAATGGTGAGATAACCATTATTCACTGAACATTTCCTCTTCTGCCACACCTTCCTCAGTCTGGAGAGAAAAGAGATAATTTTACTTTAAATGATACACAACACTGGGCGAGTGTCACTGTGGTGTGTGCGTGTGTGTTCTTTCCTGCGCCTGTGTCGATGGCGGAGCCGTTATGTTTAAAAACATAACGTTGTCTTACCTCGGCGAGTGTGTCGCTGCCTTGGTCTTGAGGTGCGGTGTTTGCGCATGCATGTGTTTGTATGGGTGTGCGCTTCCGTGTGTGTGTCGCTGCCTTTTTCTTGACGTGTGGTGTGTGCGCGTGCGTGTGTGTGTGTTTGTGTGTGTGCGTTTCCATGTTTGTGCGTGCGCATGTGCGTGTGTGTGCAGTGTGTATGTCCGTGCTTGCGGTGTATGTATGCGTTCGCGCGTGGTGTGTGTGTGTGTGTGTGAGCTGCAGGCTGCTTGGCACATGCGCACATGAACAACTTGAGTAACTGGTGCGACAGGCCTGCTATTATAGTAGTAAGATATGAAAAATAGAAAACATGTTCATCACGCTCCCGCAAGCAAAAAACAACAAGCAAAAAACAACACCATTATGGTTCCACTGTGTACTCACCCCTCACTCTTCTTGTACAGAAAACCTGAGTGCTCTGTCCCATAGGCCTTGTTGCCCTGCAGCTGGTGAAGACTATACCCTGCATTCTGTTTACCCTGGCCCTCCTGTACGGGGGGCAGACATCATCAATGCTTTATTTTATTTTATTATTGATTAATAATAATCCATTGTATTGACATTTATATAATTTCTTTTGCCAAGGACATTCAGGTTTTGAAGCATCGACAGAAGGCAAGTGATAGAAGTCAAATAAATAGCTGAAAAACAGGGTAAGTAAGTAGTCTTTTTTAAGTGGTATTTCATTTTAGTCCTTAAATTAAAATAGTCTAACATTGGCTTGCAATGTATTCAGTTTTATCATAGGAGAGTTAGCTGGAGATAGCCAGAGTTAGCTACAACACTTCCATTGATCTAACGCAGAATTGTCTTTAGATCCAATTACAATTCCTAGAAGTGTATGAATTGATGCCGACATTCCAGAACAGGAAACATAGTCAAAAGATTTGTTACGTACAGATGGACAGACGAAATGTAGAGTCTAGCAACCAACCTTCAACAGAAATATGACTTTCCATTCTGTTTGATGCATTTCTTTCAAACCAGAATCAGATGAAAACATGTTGAACATTTGGTTCAAATGACAATTCCCGTAAAATTGGGACGTTCAATTCCTTGACGTAACGCACCGGTTTGGATGCCTGGCATCTCTGTTGCTCCTCTGATTATAAACCAGACTTATAAACCATACTGTAAACCAGGTTTGAGTGGTGCATAAATGGCCTCCTCACCTCCTTCTGGTCGGACTGAAGCGAGTTCTTCAGGACGTCTCGGAGCTGGGCCAGCTGCTTTCGCTCTCCATCTTGACTCTGCTTGATCTGATCCACGCCGAAACAAGACGATTTATAATGGAAAATCAAACCTACCGTTTAGGGGTTGTCAATAAAAACGGTTGATACTGTCAATAATATCAAAGCTGTTTCGATTTGAGTGTTGGTGAGTTTGAGATGGCTCTGCTGCTGTTGTTATTACGTATAATTAACAGTTTATAGTCTCAAAGCCAAGATTATGGCAATGACATTTATTGGGAAAGCTTGCAGTGTGTTTCCTGCATGTTATAAATGTTACATTTATGGCAAAAATCAATCAATCATCTGGTAATAACACTGCTCTATGTTCAGTGGTAGGGATTTCTGTGATGAACAGGTAGAGGAATACCAAATAGAATATTCATGGTGATGAAATTAAAGGGGCTACATTGTGATAATACAGGAAATGTCATTTTAGAAACACAAAACACCTATTTATAACACAAAAAAAATAAATTGCTCTCTTAGCCCTAGCTTCCTCTATCTGGCCCTATCTGTCTCTCGCCTACTTTGCGCTCTGTTAAGTAGGTGAGGAGACAAGTCTTACTGTGCTCAGGTCGGTAACTAGCTTCTCTACAGCCGGTTGCATGGACTCCACAGCCTTCAGTCCGTCCTGGAAGAAACTGAGAGGAGGACACCACCATAGAGGTTGGTTTCTCATAGATTTACAATTTTCACATGAAGTAACTTAAGACTGGAGAAGAGGCAACATTTTGTAGAGGGGGTGAGGAAGACCAGCAGTGGGGTGGAGAGATGAGGGACGGGGGTGATGAAGAAGAGGAGCAGGGTTGGTGAGATTGAGGGAGGGGGAGATGAAGACGAGGACCGGGCTGGAGAGATGGAGAAAAGGGGGACACACAGAGATAAAGAGGGGGTGATAGTGAGTGGGGGAGAGGAGAGAAGATGGGATAGAATGGGAAAGCGATGAAGATAGGAGGGGAGAAAGAAAGGCATAACGATGTCAAACAACCGGAGGTGGGGGAGCGGAGGCTGGAGATATGTCATAGGGGGTTGGAGAGGGTGGGGGACTACGAGGGAGAGGTGGAAGGAGGAGCTGGTGGGAGAGGGAGGCTGGAGATATGTCATAGGGGGTTGGAGAGGGTGGGGGACTACGAGGGAGAGGTGGAAGGAGGAGCTGGTGGGAGAGGGAGGCTGGAGATATGTCATAGGGGGTTGGAGAGGGTGGGGGACTACGAGGGAGAGATGGAAGGAGGAGCTGGTGGGAGAGGGAGGCTGGGAGGGTTAACCTACTTGCACTGGGCGTGGAAATACTTGATAAGGGTCTGTAGGAAATCGGCCCCCTTCTTCACTTTGATCTCGTTCACCTTGAGCAGATACTGCAGGTGGGAAAGTAGAAAGTTAGGACTTCTACAAAATAGATTACGATTCAACAATCTCAATTTTTTTTCTTTTTATGAAATAGAAAATACATATGATTTCTTAATGATAATGATTTATAATAGCCGCTAATGGAAATATTCAATAGCCACACTGTACTCTATCCTGTGTTTTTTGGAAACATACTCATGCAGAACTTCAGTAAATGTTTGTAAACCGTTTTAGGATAAAAGCGTCTGAGAATTATATATAACTTAAAGTAAATGTAAAGAAATCTAGATCTAGGTAGAGCTAATCATCGAGAAACAGAGCACAGTTTATAGTCTCAATCACATCCAGGTCTTCCTACCCTGGTCCTCCCTCATGGTAGTCGATGACGAAGTTGAGTGGTTGACCTTTGACCTCACTTGACCTCACCTCACACATCTGCAGCTGGAAGATGCGCCGCTCCTTCTCCATCTCCTCCGCTATCTCTCCACCGCTGAACTCGGTGCGGATCATCCCGTGCTGCTTGGCGTGCTCCTTCTTCTCCTTCTCTATCTTAGTTCTGCACAGGGAAAACAGGACACACAGGTCAGAGGTCAAATGGAGTTGCAGGTGAGTACTCCCGGCCGAGAGGTTTTGGGATCGAACCCCCATTGATCGCAGTCTACATACGCCTCCCTGAGCAAGATGTCCCAACACCCATCTCGTCCTTAATGAATGCGTCTTCAAAATAATTCACTGTAAATCGCTTTGGATAAAAGTGACCCTGAAATACCAAAGCTTTTGAAATTAGTATAGAATAGACTGAAGCAGCTCCTTCATATCATTGGGGACGTCTAACCTACTGCGGAGACAACTCCAACTCTGCTAGCAGCAGGTCAAATGAAGGAATGAGAACTGAAAGCACAGATCTAGGTGGACACGCCCACTAGTGATGTCAGATGGGGCATTTTTTAAACGGCTTGTAAGGCTAATCACACTCACACCTGGTGGTATAATATGTCCCCTTAAAGTGAACATCAAATGATGACACATAAGCATATGTTTTCTGTTAACAGTTTAAGGTTTCTTTAACCCCATTTCTATTCTTGGAGAACAGACAAGTCAGCCTGATGACTAACCTTGTGTTCAAATGTTAGGAGAGTTTAGTCAGTTGCACCAGCTGTATCAGCTTAAAGTAACCGCCACTTTTGTCATGAGTTTAGGAAAAATTAACGAATGAAAACGGGCGAGCCACTGTTTAACAAGAGTAACATTGACGCTGCAACCAGGGATTTTTATTCCAAATATTTTAACTCAACGGTTGGCTAGTTTTGAGAATAACCACGAAGCATTTAACCTTCTAACATCCCTCTTACAATTTAGTCTCGTAATCTTTCCAGGCTTTGTCGAAAGGCTTCTTCAGATCCTATACAGGCACATAAAAACAAGAGATTAGCTACAGAATTTAAAACATTTTGTCAACATGTGATTCATAACGAACAAAGTCATGGACTTTGCTCTTTGACTCAGCAACCACCTCTTCAAAGCCTATCAGTGTGGGCTTGAGTTTTAAACTCAAGGCAAAGGGTGGACTTTGTTTTCTTGGATTCTCTGGATTTATGTTCAACTTTATGATTCCCTGTTGAAACTGACCCCTTTAACGCCTTTCAGGTCTCCCTTCAACAAACTGTCCAGGGGGAAGTTGATGATGTTGGTCATGTTTTGTAACTGAAAGAGAGGAAAGAGCAGGTCAGTCAAAGAGAGGACCGGATACTGCCTGCCAGTTAAATTAGCCTTCAATTCAAAGGTTAGCTTGCTTAAGTATCATTGTCCAGCTTTAATGGTGGCACAATTTATAAAAAAGGCTCCTTGAGCAAGGGACGTACAGTGAATTCAGATACATGCCATTCAGAAGCAGGTAGGAATTAGCCATTTTGCTCAAGGAGGTCAGACTGTGGGCAAATTTAGAAGAACGCCCTCTTACCAGGTTCTTAAAGAGAGACGTGAGCTCCTTGGTAAAGCCCGCAAACTTGAGGAAGGTGGAGCCCACCTCTGCGTCATCCCTGACCACGCAGTTGTCCCCAAACTTCTCCAGAAACTGTATGTACTGCTCCTGGTTCTCCACATGAACTGGGAACACAGACACAGACAGACATTAGCTGTAGAACACAGATTTACACTGTAGAACACAGATATAGGCTGTAGAACCGACATGAGCTGTAGAACAAGGACATGAGCTCTAGAACACAAATATACACTCTATGACAAAGATATATGGTTTAGAAAACAGACATGAGCTGTAGAACACAGACATGAGCTGTAGAACACTGATAAACACAGATATATGCTAATATATACACTGTAGAACAAAGACCTGATGTGTAGAACACTGATAGAAGCTGTTGAACATATGAGACATGAGCCCTACATGCTGTACACGCTTCAAATAAACGATGAAAAATGTATTTGTTTAGGCACAGTTACGATTAAATCGTGCTGGTTGTAGGTTCATAGTTCAGTTGCTGGTAAGTTACCTTTTCCCTACCCAACCCAGCTAGTGCTACCAAGATGGCCGCTTGTGTAAAAGGCCCATGGACCTGCTTCATAGACTGTTGATCTATATCACGTAACACCCCTGCACTCCGAGCAGATTGTTCTTGGTGAAAGAGGAAGTTAGTAGCCCGAATCATCCTCTATCTGTTGTGCACCACAACGTTGCACATCTTCTGTCCCAACACTTAGAAAACAGAGTGAAGTGGAGCTTCTAAAAACTCCCCTACTGATTATTTTGAAATTACTTCCTTAAGCACATTTTCTCATACATTTCTGTGTTTTGTCGTATGATCACAGAAGCCTTCTGGGAATATACTTGCATACTGCAAGACTCTTGAGTTCACATGAATTATAAATTATAAAGACACCAGCCGATAAGGACGGCACATTTTAGTTATTAAGTAGGCCCCAGGAATAGTAGCTGCTTACGGTGTTTCAGCAAATTGGGATCCTTTAATAAACATTTGACTCACCAATAGTCAGCTGCCAGAGGTGCGGTATTCTAAACATGTTGTTTAGACGCACGCACGCACACATGCCTGCACACACGCACATACTCCAGAACAAGTTACATAAACTGCAGGTTACTGACAAACAATTAGAGCTTCAGTTGTACTATATGCAGGACTAATTAATTTATTATTGAAAGGAAAAAACTATAGATGAAACTGGGATTGATTGATTATTTCACAGCTCACAGCTCTGCAATGACCTCTTGTAAAGGGCTTTAGATTCCCATGGGACAACAGGAATTCAATGCTTACCACACTTGCAGTATTGCTGCTTTAATGTCATTATTCAAAGTTAAAAGCCAAACTCCAAATGCGTCATCCAGGTTGGGTCACAATAGGCAGACAGACTACTTTACCTCTATTTGTAAAAGGAGTGAGAATTGAGAGCTCAAACCATATCCATAACACACGCTGTGCATAATTTCATTGATCGCGGATTGAGTTGGAGAGCGAAAGGTTTCCATGACGAAGGGCGTGCACTGCTCACAATCACATGGGTAAATAATGCTGTCCCTCACTCTGCACTGCAGTGACAACATTGTCATAGTGGATAAGACATGGAATGGCTTAGTCATGATGACTGAACCTTAGAAACTGAATATGTTGGATGCACAGAAGAAATGTTCCTGGAGGGAAAACAAAATCAAGAAATGTGTAATTTTTCATGACAAATTTAGATTACAATCAAAACTTTGTAATTAAGCTCCATTGAATCCCGGGTAATCGTTGAAAACCTTTTGACCTTGTTTGGTTCCTCTGTTCATCTATTTCCTCCAGAAAAAAATACAATATCAGCCCATGAACCATATCCTCAAATAAATATTGCAGTTTTCATTTCCATAATAATCTTCTAACTAGAGAATAAGACTACAAAGATAGCATGTCGCTTCCCTTTTCTAACATGATGAAACAAGCTAGCATGTTTCAAATATGTAACAGTAACCTACATAGTAGCTCAGCATAATCTCATCAGCACAGTAAGGAGACCTTATCTACGGCTGTTTCCATTTAGCTATACAGGAAGTGGTTTCAGTGGGCCTGCCTGTTCAGCCCGATCCTGCTGCAGCAGGCAGGGGGAATGACCGGAATGTCAGGAGGTGTGTGTGTGTGTGAGTGCTTGCGTGTGTGATTAACTCTGTGTGTTTAACCACCACGGCGCACACGCACACACACACACACACACACACACACACAAATGGACAACCATACATATCCACCCAACAAACATATAAACAAATACATAAACATACATCCACTCACACCCAAATATACTTGCATAAACATAAATATGCATGCATACACAAACAAATATACAAACCCTCAACCACTAGCAGTTCCTGTATGCCTTCCGTTTAATTACAAAGCAAATGTCCTTAAAATACCTTTCCCTGACCCATCTCTCGACGTGACTGCCGCGGGACAAAGTCTCCACCACCGTAGCTTACATGCACCGCTCCAAAAGGATTTAACATGTTGGAACTCAGAACCGTGATTTCAAGTAAAGCCCTGTCGTAGAGACCCACAGCATACCCCACCTCAGAGGTATAATTCAACCTTTAGCCAGCTAAGACCAGACGTGGAGAATAAGGGTGGAGGAGTGACTCAACAGAAGGGAATTAATGTTAATAAAACAGGTTTTTGATCCCTGCATTTGCCATTTGGTCTGCCAAAGTGCCCTTATGCAAGACAATGATCTGCGGCGGGATTGCGTCATATGTGGCAAGATATGCCAGAACTGTTCCCCTATTAGAATCAAGTGGCCGCCATGCCTGTTTGTTAAGCCCATGCGGAAGCAACTAACATGTAGTTCATCTAAGGGCCTATAGTTGGCTTGTGGTGGTTGGATTAAAAAAAAGGTCTAAATCATTGGGAAAATTGATCACCTTTTTCTTCGTTCGATTAGGATGGCTAAGTGACTGGTTAATCTCCCTGTTGTTCATTTTAAATCCCGTTTGACCGTTTCATTTCATTAAAGAGTACTTGAGGATTTAATATGAATGAGTTTTGTAGGAGGGCAGCCATACAATTCCCGCCCTCCACATGCCAAATATGGATAGTTTCTGCTGTTGCACAAATCGTTGTAACGGTTTTGTGCAAACCCACACGTGATGTCACACACACTACGCCCCTATGTTTTGTAAAGTCTATGATTAGAATGAAAGAACACCCTTCATTATACCGTGAGTTAGGCTGAACACACTTAGTTTCAGAGCAACACCTCTCCCTCTTACGCAACTACAAAGAACATTTTAATGAGGTTTGGACGTCGACGACTGTTATTAAGGAGTTTCCAGTTCTCCCAGTTCAGAAAGTGTTAATTGTAAAGCTCTTTGGTATTTATTTAACTCAGTAGGGCTTCCAGAAAGTTCCCATAATCCCCAGTGGGAGTTCCCGCTCTGAGGTTGGTGCTGGTTTCTGATTATTGGAACTCACCCAGACCAGAGGTATTGATGCCCTTCACAGACTTCTTGATCTTATACAGCACGGCTCGATCTCCATCCAGAGCCT
This sequence comes from Gadus chalcogrammus, assembly GCF_026213295.1. Taxonomy (NCBI): domain Eukaryota; kingdom Metazoa; phylum Chordata; class Actinopteri; order Gadiformes; family Gadidae; genus Gadus; species Gadus chalcogrammus. The sequence goes on along the minus strand of NC_079432.1, from coordinate 9,675,467 downwards.
GGAGACCAGAAACACAGTCAGGATCTATCAACTAAAGACACTATGATGAGAGTCAAACATCACTATCAACGGTATCATCACAATTTAATCTTTCATAACATGGACTAACATTATCATCAGTTGGACATATCACAGATCATCAGTGATGCACCGATTGATTGATCGGTGATATAGGCCAAAAACTCTTGATCAGTGATTGGCCGATCAACTTCAATTTTGACGATTGCAGGAGCCAATAACACATAACACACAAAAAAATAACACTAACACAAAGCTGCCATCAGACTTTAAACATTAATTTTAAGTCTTATTTGTAAGACTAAAGACATATCTGAAATGTATTACACACAGTAGTTTATATTACACAGGATTCACATTTCACACGCGCACAACTCACAGCCATGCATGCGCACACATAGCACTGTTTACTTAGAAACCCCCACAGATATTCATAGTGTGGGCCGTGGCGTGGGTGCCCAATACACATCATGCATCATTTGTTGGGACCTTCCCCTTCCCGTGTATGGGTCAAATTCCCAGCAGACTGGGGAACGTGGGTTCAAGATTAGCAGGCTGTGCCCAACACAGACAGGATCCTGTGCCAAGAACACACCCACACACAGCTCACACACAATTATCAACAACCATAGAGAGCAGACTATAGCTTGAGAGTTCCACGTTAAATATTATAATGCAAACATCCACCAGTGTGGCCAGCAACCACACCATCAACCAAAAACATTTTAAAAAGGCAAAATACAGGAAGACACAATACTGAGTCATAATGTGAAATGTGGAAATACTTCATCAACAGAAAACATTTCTACAGTTGTCTACTGTATTGTTATATAGTGTGGTGTATGCTTTGATGCATTGGAAATGTATGTTATTAGACTGACACACACACACACACACACACACACACACACACACACACACACACACACACACACACACACACACACACACACACACACACACACACACACACACACTCCTCTCTCCCTGGCATAGACGCGCACGCGCACATGAATAAACACACAGCCCATAGTTATGGTATCATAATCCTGCATGGTAATACGACAGTATGGGGAACTCTATAGGGAAGGGTTGTAGTCTACACACCACACAGCGTTGTTAAGACATGCTGATACGTGCACAGCTGTACACTAACACGTTACAACAGGGGATTTGGCTATGGCTATAACAACCAATAACACATTCAAAACCAAAAAAAAGTCTCAACTACAGTTTCCTGAAACTGATAAAACGATACATTAAGGCCTACACACAGAGCGCTGGGCAGAAGGAGAGTTAATTAATGAATTATTAATTATTGTATCTATTGCGATGTTACAAATAGGGATACATCGAGGAAGAGAGAGAAGTAGGAAGGAAACAGTTTGATTAACTCAACCCTATCCCGACCATTACTTCCTAACCCTATAAAACATGATGTGCTATCATTAGTTTGCTTATTATAATGTAAACCAACTAATGTACGTTTTCCACACCAGTAAAACCCTTTGGAGAGAGAGAGAGAGAGAGAGAGAGAGAGAGAGAGAGAGAGAGAGAGAGAGAGAGAGAGAGAGAGAGAGAGAGAGAGAGAGAGAGAGAGAGAGAATCGATCTTTTTAGATAGAGTGCATGCTGGTACAAGAGAGGACAGGCCCTAGCATTGGGCCCCCAGGAGGAGTTCTCGGGGGCCTCCCTCACCAGACCAGCCTTTATGAGTGTACACTTTGTCGTGCGCTCAAAACATAAAACAGGCAGTCTTTCTGTGGGGAATGGGTCTGGGTTGTGCGGAGATGTAGTGTACTGATGCGCATGTTTTATTGACAGTCATAATTAAAAGCCTGGCATTCTAAAAGTATGGCACATTACTGGAACTACACGAGTCCCATGAGGAAGAACCGTAACATGTATTCAATTGCAGCATCAGGGTGTTTCCTATTTTCTGTTCCTACCTTTGGTCAAACATAACTTCAAGCGAAACTGTGTTTCACAACTTGTTTTTGGAGGTTAAGTAGGATAAAACTTGCAGTGACAGCCGTTAGAACCTTACCTCTTCCAAAGCGGACACGGTGTTTCGACAGTGTAGGAGCCGTTTGGAGAAGTTGGAGGTGGTGGGGGCTTTATAGTCCTCGTTGGTCTCAGAGATAAACTCACCGACACTTATGTCCTCTGGCATTGTGCCTTTTTCCAATGAGCCGTCAAGTACGGAAGCAGGTCCAAGTCCCGGTGGTGTCCGGCGTTTAATGCTAGAAGACTTGCAGGCCACTCATTCGCCGCTTTTTTGTGAGGAAAGGTTACCTATAATTCTTCTATTAAGTTAGTACTCCAAATCAGTGTCGCCAAAGCAGTCCTCTTCATTTTAAAATGCCAGCCAACATGTCAAATACTCCCCTCAAAAGGTGCGCCTATTTCTACGTTTTAGTTAGTTGGCAAAATCTCCGAAACACTCGACTGATAATAACCCAGCATTTGCGGCCACCTATCTAAGCTGGGAGAGGATTCGACGACTGCAGGAACTAGGAGCGTCGACCTGAGCGCGAGGGGCGGGCTCTGTGTGCTAGCGCGGTAGGTTGTTTAATTTTCAATCAAGTTCTGTCCACTTCCACTAAATCCGTCTCACGGGGCAAGACTATGTCATCTGTTAAATAGTCATTCCAAATGTGTGGACATTGCAGCTCCATGTCACTTTAGGAACACCAAACTGACATGGCCTCAACAAAAATATTTATCTAAACGTTTATAACTGGGCCACCAATAGTTTTAAAGTTGACCGCGCACACTTAAGAAACGTGGACGAGGTATTATGGGTTCAGTGAGGCAACGGCACGACATGAACGTCTCATGTTGTCAAAACGACTGGGTTTATTAGTTATAAAATAAAAAAGGTAAGTGTATGACATAATGCAAACATCTGTACAATAAAACACATTCAACCCGATTGACATTCCATGTTCCGCATAACATCCAAGGCAGACTTAAACATAGGTTAGGCATCCAACAATGCAGCGGTTTTTTTGGTCACGTTGAAAGTGTAAATATTTTGAATACATAACTCAAGACAATAGGGAATAATAGCACTGCTGTGTGATGAATAAAAAAAAAATACAAGATACTCTGCAATGAGACACGTAGAGAAATTAAGCCTATACAGATTAGGTTGTTGTGATTTTTACGCCATCAATTTCTGTTTGTTATTTTCCACAACATACCATATAACCATATAAACCATATAAATACTCTGGGATTGGGGAATTTTCCATTGGTCGCGCAATCTCGTTTGAATAAACCATCAAAACTAAGTTTTGGAAATTCTATGTTCTAGAATAGTTCCTGGCCTGGGTATTTCAATATCCTGTTTGGTCAACGTAGGCTAGTAGTAGGCCTATAGCAGCAACTGTAGGAAAAGTCACTTCCCCTTCATCACTGCTCTCAAAATGGAGAGGAAGTCAAAGCATGAGATATGACATTGGGTTTAATGGAATTCATAAAATAAAAGAGGAATCATCTTATGGTCAATCTATTTTCTGGCCGTTACCAAGGCCCGAGTATGAACCAGGAGAACAAGTGAGTGGTCTTTCTGTTGTTGGGTGGTTGGTTGGCTATGAACTTTTGACAGCACTCTGTGGATTGGTTGATTCTGAAAAACAAGAATAAATAAATAAGTAGTATCCGGATTAGTATCCACAGATACTGTGAACTAATAAATAACATTTTAGACGGGTCGAACTACATGGAAAAGGAAGTGACTTCCACACCAATTCCTGCAGATATAAAGTACCAAATTTGTTTCATAAGACTTGCATTGCGTTTGTGTATATATATGAAACAACAAAAAAACCACTGTGACAGGATATTATAATGGAAAATCTTTTTTGTCTATTGATTATATTAGGCTGTCATAGAGTCTTGACCGAGTATCCTTTATGAGATATAACAGCTCCCTCTGCTGTACATGGCGGGAGAACACACAATAGAAAATTAAGAATTCAACAAAACCTATTTGACCTCTTGGTGAGAACATCGTAAAGTTCTGTTAGATCCTTACATTTAGAAAATTATTCCAAGCTTATTATAAGCATATTGCCACATCATGATTCCATTATGCCGTTCCATAGAAACAGTGCTTAGCTAACTAGTTTAACTAACTGCTAGTTTACCTTGAATTAAGTAGGACACAATGCTAAAAGCTAACATCATAACAATGCTATTGAATTACCATGTATGTTTGCAAAGGGCTTAAATTGAAACCTACGAGTGTTATTTAGATTTGCCATAATTACAAGCCACCTCAGATAGTACCCCTGTAGTGAGCTCACAAGTGCTGAGTGCGATACCTCGGTGGTGGGAGCTACCTGTATTTAAAGGTAATGTTCGGATGTGACTCTGCTCGACCGTTACAAAGCATTCTCCGGTGGTGGTGCTGGTGCCCGGGCGGAGACCCATCTCTGACGTTACCACGGAGATTGGACCCTTCACTGCTTTCAGGTTCATCTGAATGCTGTCCTGTAGAACCCAAACAGAACCACCACATATGGAAAGAAAAGTTTGTTTCTTTGCCCTAACCCTGCGTTCACACCAAAAGCGAAGGCAAGGACCTCAGTGATGACATCATCAACCCACCTCCTTTGGGGTGGGAACCTGCAGCTTGGTGTCCTCGGGAGCCTTGACGACCAGGACAGTCTGGTCCTGGAACACCTCGATGCGGCTGACGTCTTCGTAGGTGACGTAGGCGGACGTAGAGACATGGCGAGTCAAGGAGTAAAGTAGATCTTTTACTAGATGCACGTATTCAGGGTTTGGAAGCTGTTGAACACTTAAGGACCATGGGTCTTATCCCTAGACTAAGGTTTCTGGTGCTGGCCAGCTTCCAGTGGCTGTCAGTAGTCGTCTGGGATGGTAAAGTGATAATCAGCAGGATAGTGTACCGCTATAGATCACTGGCCATGGGCTTTCAGTAGAAGGTCATGAAGGTGCGAAACAATAAATATGAACAGATATATTCCATTAAGATAACGTAGAAAACGATTAAATCCAGCTTGTTCCACAGATACAAAAAATGTATCTGTTGTAACTAGGGGTGTAACGGTACACGTATTTGTACCGAACCGTCACGGTACAGGCACTTCGGTGCGGTTACAGAGGTGTACCGCGGTTCGTAAATGTGGCGTACATAGCGTTAATATGGTGAATGTAAAGGCTTGTTTTGCAATACGGAATTTAAAACTTGAAGTCGGAGTTCCACCCGAACCGTTTAGCCAAAGTAATGTAGCGACCCTGGGACAGTTAAATAGTTTGTGTTATGTGTTGCATTATATTTCGTTGTCCGTTATGCCAGTTGTTCTATGTGCATGTATTGTAATGTTCTTCTTGTCAATCAGTGTGAGGGCGAATCATTAGGTCAGCTGGGGGAGGGCTTTGGAAGAACAGGAGGGTGGGGGCCTGCACACGAGTGAGACCGTGTTGGGGGTTGCCGGGGTAACCGGGGTTTGTTTTGGGTCGGTTTTCTGCCGTTGGTTATGTCGTTACGGGTTTCAGTGACCTGGTTTTGGTTCATTAAAACTACCTTCAACTACTAATGAATCGACATCATTATGTCACCGGCGAGGTCACTACATTGGTGTCAGAAGTGAAACTATTATTTATTTATTTTTTCTCGGTCCTGCTGTGCTCGGCGAGTCGGCTACTCCGACTCCGTAATCCCTTCAGCAGCTCTCAGTCGGGATGTCGGATACGCAATGCAATTGGCCGCCCGATCTATCTTATACAGTGTATAAAATATAAGATCAGCAGCTCTCAGTCGGGATGTCGGATACGCAATGCAATTGGCCGCCCGATCTATCTTATACAGTGTATAAAATATAAGATCAGCAGCTCTCAGTCGGGATGTCGGATACGCAATGCAATTGGCCGCCCGATCTATCTTGTACAGTGTATTTACAAACCGAACAATTAGAAACCATTTAAGCAGTGTTGTAAATACACTTCCAAAGCTTTTCAAATCTTATTTGGTGTTTTATTGGTCCTGGTGCAAAGTAAACAATGTACAAAGTAATTAAGGTACAAAGTCAAACCGAAGAAGTGATTCAGGAAATGATTTGTTAGAGGACCAATCACAGCCCTTGCCGTCTCCGTTGCGTCGACCAATAGGTCCATGGTTTCGACGCATAGTTAAAAATATTGGATGTGCACGTAAGCTACGGAGAGGGTCTCCGACAGGCTGTCCGGCTATGGATAGGGCTCCCTGTGTCTACTTACAGCACTTTAACATGCACACGCATTTGAAAAGGCGCCATCCAGGTGTTACTATCACCGTTGCTGTGAAAAAAAAAAGCGAGCTGTACAAACCCAGCTCACTGGGAATTCAGAAACGGAAATGCCATAAAAGAATTGGTGTTTTCAGTGCTGCTTTTTTTTTTTTTTTTTAATTCCCCTTAACTATTAACCGTACCGTATCGTACCGTACCGTGACTTAAAAACCGAGGTACGTACCGAACCGTGACTTTTGTGTACCGTTACACCCCTAGTTGTAACCCTGAATAGTACTTTGTTTGACCTGGACTTGAAAAGGATATTTTATGTTGTCTGGGTTGTCGGTCAGGTCGAAGAGCTGCTTGGCGCAGGTCTTGATGACCTCATCCAGAGAGTCTTCAACAGACTTCAGGTTGGACAACTCCTTCTGGGAGCTTAACTGGCTCTTCTTCAGGAAACACGACACTGGGGTCTTCCCACTGGGAGAGGAAGAGAGACAATGGTTAGGAGGGGGGGAGAGGGAGAGACGGAGACGTACCAAACAGAGACGGCTCTACTGGGTTAAAGAAAAGGTTACGACAAGAATGGATGGAAACACTGTTCTCAGATGGACAGTGTTACTTAGGTTAAATGGTATGTGATGATAAAGTAAAAAAAAAATGTAATGGATAATTATCTTCCATGCGAGTGTGTATTATGTTTAATTGTTTTTTAGGGCTCTCAGAGGATTTAGTAGGGCTGGGCGATTAAATCGAATTTTGTAGGCAATTTCGATTTTAGCAAAAAGTAATCACTTTCAAAACTTTAGATTTGAACATTTTCTTTTGACCATTTTGTGTATTTTTTTAAGGCGACATTTTGGAGTTTAGTGGTTTTGGGAGAGACATGCTGAATAAATACATCATGTTTTCAAACTCAAAAAGAATTGTCTGAATAATCGTGATTTCAATATTGACCAAAATAATCGTGATTTTTTTTTTTTTTCCCATAATCGAGCAGCCCCAGGATTAGGGTTGGAATGGGCTAGTATCATACTTAAATTTGTATTGTGTTCATTTTGTACTGCAGCATGAATGGTCGTAACAGAAGAAGGTGAAACACCACCCAGATTTGAGCTTGTCTGCTATAAGACTTTATTCGATTTTTCATCTGAAGTCTAATTTGTGAGACTTTATAGGCCCACATACGTACATCCACTTGACCTTGTTGGCAGACTCCTTTTTAATCAGGCTGATGCTGGACAGCACTTGGGTGATGTCATACACTCGCCGGCGTCGAGTCTTGAGGTTCAGGACCGCCTGCCTGAGGTCCAGAACGCCGTCTGGGGCGTTCCCCATCTCCTGCAGAAGGGCCTTGGTCAGCCATGCCAGGGAGACATCTGGACACATGGTAACTGTGGAATCAAATAAAAACCAATACTCTGGAAGAAACGATTGTTTTTCATGAAGGGACTATGTCATCGTCATTCACCACTAATTAACATAAAAAGCATAAAAGAAAACATTTGAAAAGTATTTATTTTCTAAACCTTTCATTTGATTCTAAACCTATAACACCAATATTAGTTGTGTTAAGGTCTTATTGGAGTTTGGGGAATAGGATTACATAAAAAAAATATATATAAGCCCTATCTTCATACCGTTTCTCGAGTACGAGTCGAGCCTGGCGAGTTTCTCATCACTAGGACGCCAACTGACAATGAGAAGGAAACACGGCTATGTTAAAGTTGCTATGCCTAAACAACTTGTAATAACGAAGAGGAACATTATGATCCATTTCAGAAAGGTTAGTGTCTATACCACTATGAAAAAGGTAATCAATACTATTTATTTGTCTCGCTAGAAGGAGTCTGAAGTAATAACATGAGCGGACATTCAGCCTTACCGGTTTGAAGCACTTTCGAGTGGTGCCTGTAAAAGAATGACAACAACGATATTTAAAAGAAGCAAACGCTTGGAGTTGATTATCATCCTACTGTAGGCCTATGTCGTCTGTAAACAGTAATGCCACGACAATCAACGACTATTAATTAAATTCCTAATCATTTTATCCATAACAACAGTCCCTCCATTCCGTTAGCATGTTCGTAACATAACGGGGAGGATATGTGGGAAAAACATAAAGAACCAACAAAACCTTTAGACAAACTGTGGCATCGTTGTAATAGCAGTGAATAACAATCTAAGATAATATAACAGTGTTGACCACGCTGAGAACGAGTCGATGTGCATTTTCCTTACCTTTGATGGCAGCGGTGCATCCTCCTCCACGCCATCCTCCGCCCACTGCGCGTCCTCCTCGGACGATTCCTCGGCCCAAGGGGTGTCCGTGCCGAGCACCCCGTCCAAGTACGGAGACATGATCGGTATTGCGTCCTCTCTAATCCCCCCTGCAGTGATGTGCTGCGGTAGAAAGTGGTCTTCGCATAACACGTGTTGTTCTGTCGAATCTTGCTTCTCGGTCTCCCTCAAGGCGGCGAGCCATACTTTAACCCGCGCCTGGTCCTTCGGGAACTGGTAGAACCGCTTCTGGACCCGGTTGAGCGGCCCTTTTCGACGGTTCGGGCAGCCGGAGACTACGCACTTGTTCATGGTCACGACTGACTGCAAAAACTCATCCGAGCGATATTTTGTTAATTATTCCTTGACGTTTGCTTGTTTGTTTGTGACACACGCTTGTCTAGAAAGGAAGATACTTGCTTTTTTTTGTTTTGTCGGAAGTAGATTTGAGCCAATCAAGTGTAGAGCAAGACATCAAAGGCGTGGTAGTTCTTCTTCGTGGAAAGGAAAGCTAGGGTTCTTGGGAAGCACAGTCTTTATATACTGCCACCTGCTGGGACGGGATTTCCTACCTATTTGACTGACGTTTACAGTTTTGGTAGATGTTATCCAACCCTGTGCCTTGTGCTTCACAAATAATGATTTCCTGAGAAGCGATAGAAAATTAAGTTATGCGTTCCAATATTATCTCAACACTTTTCTTATAGTAGGCTTATAGAAAACATTTTCATAAAAGCACTCAAGTTAGATTTATTTGAAGGAGAATAGATCGATATATAATAAACTATAACATAGCAATAGTTTATTGATTTTAAATGAATATTCGATGTAACATCACAGCTTTTTGTGATTGATTAAATTCGCTGCAAAATCCAGGCTTCTTCCATTTAATTAGATTCAGAAATAGCTGAACAAATTGAAAAATGAGTAGGCCTACTATCAAACACACTTAATATGACCTTTCACCACATCATACGCTAATTAATCCAGAGGAATGAACTCAGACCGCTGGGAAAATTAAGGGCTGGGGGGTATCTGGGGGATCAACGTCTCGGGAAACATATTAATAGGTAAATGATACCAAGACTCATAGCCTAAGATATATCGTTGCATGGAATTCATTAAAAAATAAGCAATTAGGCAAGCGTAGGTCTGTAATTTTAAATTTTTTGAGTGAAACTCCACAGAAAAATTATATTAAATATATATACAAAAAATAAATATTAAATATTGTATTATACTCAGTGATTATAATATAATATAATGTAATATCCTTTACTATTATAAATATAATATATGATAATATAATATAATACAATTAAATATAATATATTATATAACTTTTTGTCATAATTTTGCATTGTTTGGTATTTTATTATTTAATAAATTATAGATTGCATAATGTAGGCTATTGTATTTCTGCCAAATATACTAATGACATGCAACGTTGACTCTCCTGCTGCTGGTTGATGTGTGGAGGTTTTGGCAGCGAGTGTAGCTCATCCTACAGCCAGTAGTGGCCAGCAGCAAACAGCAGCCCTGGTGGCGGTCGAGGAGGAGCGGAACGAGAAGGAGGAGGATAGACAGATTCGGGGCGAATCGTAGACCCGCTGAGACACAGAGAGGGAAAGGGAACGAAGAGAACAGGACTCCCTCGACGTCGACTGAGCCATGGCCACTGAAACAGTCTCTCCGGCATGTACGGGGTCCAGTTTGCTGCAGCCCATCAGCGAAATCATAAATCTGCCCCTGGATCAGGTAGATATACAGAACCGTTATACACGCAGTTTATGGCAAGCATTCCGTCGCAGAGCTTCCAAAAAAAAAACATCGCAACGAAGCTGGCGTTTTCGGAGATGATTCTGGCTGCTCGAGCCTTCATTTGACTGAGAGTGGGCAATGGGCTCTCGAATTTTAATACAATCGATGCAATCGCAGTGCTGACTAATGTATCAATGCGCGAATAGGTGCACGGAGAAAGAAAGAATGTGCACATGCGAATGGGATGGATAGCGTTGAATGAAATTGCCGATATAATGAAGACATTTCACATGTAATCGTCTGCGGGCCTCTTCCAGTGTGCGCTGCTTCAAAAGACCTGTTAAGTGACATTATTTAGACGGGTAAAATGGCAATATTACCAATGCACTCCTGGATGAGATTGGAATTTGTCGATGCTTCAAGGCAATGGCAAATCCATAAATGGTGTGCATAGTGGGTTTTGGTTTCTTATTCCTTGTAATGACGTTTCTCGGTAGCTCTGTCTGTTCTCCACCGCTTCTATTGTTAAGCAGTAAAAACGAATTATATGCCAGGGGCTGGGGATTTTGATCAGGGAAGCTAATGCCAAATGTATTGTATTTTATTTTTCTCGGTTAATGCGTGGCTTATTGGAGCAAACGATACGATGCATTCTTGCTTTAATGGATAATCGCCAGACAACCTTGGCTTAAGTGCTATACGCTAATGAACTGGATGCGTGATGGACGTAATTTGCCGGTGAATAGCCGATGACATTTGTACGATGGGTGATTCTGGTGGTTGGCAGCTTCTATACTAGATGTAACGGTTTGGTCGCCCTGGCCTGTCACATGTGGTGGATCGGAGCTCCGTCTCGTTAGGGCCGCTTCAGAAGCAAGACGTAGCCTACGGTTCATCAACATGTAGCCTACAACCTCCACGCACTGGCTTGGCCTGTTGGAGATCTATGGATATGTGCATTCACTTTAGTATTGGGGTTTGTTGTCGAGGTATGCATACTCTGGTGGTCTTATAATTTTTTCATATGATCTTGTAAATCTAAATTAACATATGTTACTGTCTCAGGCATTATGTTTCAGCAACATCACCAGTTTATCTTACAATCCCCCCTGCCTCTCCCCACAGATTCATGGGTCGACACCCTCTGCCCCAAAACATCCCCACCACCCACCCAGACCCTGTCTGAGATCTGGCCTACTTCTTGAAAGGAATCTTTCTGTGGTGTATTCTCCTCTTGATATTAATGTGTGGTGGCAGGGTGGACCTTTGCTTCGAGAGATGCAGAGAGAGAGACCTGAGACCCAAGATCTGGGATCCGGCAGTTAAACGCATCAATGCGACTGGGCTGCTGTAGTGCCCTTGAGCAACTAACTCGCAACACTTTTCAAAGGGCCGGGCTATCTCTGGTTAACAGCCGTAACGCTGCAGTAATGTTTGCCCCCTGTTCTTTTCTGGCGCTGATATCGATGAGCTGTCCCAGCGGGTACGCATCGGGGCTTTCGTATTTGTTTGCATCTCGGCGTGCGTAACATTAGTTTCAAATATGTGTGCATTGACTGCACTAATGGAGGCTGGTACAAGTGTCGTTCATCAGTGTTTCACTATGGAAGGCCTGCCCTGGTCCCCGGCTTAGTTCAGCGTTCAGTCAGACAAGCATGCCCGCCTTCGTTCACAAGCAGGTTACGAACACGTTACGATCATGGGGCAGACAGGTTAGTGTAGTGGCTGGGGTGAATCCACTGCCAAAATGTACTGGGCGCAATTCCCCACATCGGCAATCTTACTTGTAGGCCTGCTAGAGCCAGATATCCTTCCCCTCTCCCTCTACCTTATTGTATCTGGAATCACTAGTTGCTTTGGATGAAAGTGTCGTTCAAAAAGACTACATACTTAATAGCAGTCAATAGATGAAAAAAACAATGGTTACCGTACAGAGAGACAATGATGAGACATTGTTGCTTCTATAAATGCTTCCTTTATCCAGCATGCATTATTAATGAGGATACATCAACAGTTGTGGACTGTTTTCACTCGGCTGCCAGCGAGCCGTATCAGGTGTTGGGTGTGGAGGGGCATAGGGCCAGGCAGTGTGTGTCTGTCTGTTGATGCCTGGAGGATCATCAGGTGTCAGGGGTACAGGTGTCCTCCTCGGTGTTCATGACATGAGATTGATATTTAGTCATTGAGCGGACCACAGTGATTTCGGATGCATGTCATTAAGGGTCGGGCTGGGGGGAGACATGCCTCCTGGTAGGCTGTAAACATTGGGGGATCGAACCCAGAACCTTTCATGTTGAGAGTGGAATACCCTTAGCCCTGACTCTATTCTACCCCATGACATGTCATACTATAAAATGACAGGTTGTGACATGACATATGTGACACTGATGTAAACTGTGATGTTGCAGCTGCCAATGGTTGCGTTGATATCGACTAATATTGCTGTTTTTATGATATATATCTTAAGGCTGCCACTAATGATTAAGTGGAATTAATAAATTAGTCAATTATTCATTTCTTATTTAATTAATCACATGATTAATGATTAATGCCCATCAGAAGTTAGTGTGTTATCATCCTAACCATCTAATATAGAGAATGTTCACCACTTTCACTTGATAAACAACTAAAACGATGAATCCATTTTTTTGCGTTTTGATTTTCATTGACTGATCACTCTAGATGATTCTATGGGCTGAGTGACTCTTTGTGCGAATTGTGCTTTCTAGAAAACTTTGGTGCGCTATAGCTCTAGGGAGATCAGTTTGTGGTACAGTAGGCCTATTCTTTATATCCAGGCTGAATACAGAATAGCCTAGCTAGCTACATTATCATTTAATCTCGGTTAGCATTGGCCTTTATGGTGTAGTCAAAACTACCTGGTCTAAAAACAGATTCCTTGGTATACTATTTATTGAAAAGTCTTCTTTTTGGAGAAGAACTGAAACAAGTATGTTTCCTCGAACAAGACACAAATTCAAGCACAAATGTAACTATGAAATTGTGGACTGAGTTAGCTTTTGTATGTTGGGGCTGTTGATCCATTTGGCTCTACAGATTTTTTATTTTCCAATCCAGTATTATTTATGGATAAAGTGAGAAGGAATGTTTGTTTGTGTTGGAAGTACCTAAGACATATAGAACATTGGTCCCAGCCGCAGGAAGGAGATGCAACGTTAGCTTACTGTTGAATAGTTGAACAGTTTGTCTCACAGTAGATCACTGCCACTGATATCGACTAGCCTTTATTGTGTTCCCCAGTAGAAATTAATCATGGAGACTCGAAATGGCACATTCCAATGAAGAAGTGCTTTATTTGTCAGCTGTTTTTGAAACCTAACATTCCTCTCGCCCAATTTCCTTGAACTCTTCATCTATGTCTGTTCATCTACTGAATCAACAGAATAATGGTTGGTTCAGCTTACAATATAATAGTTGCCTGTGGTGGGATATCTTCTACAAAAATTGCATCAGTTGCTTCATTACATTGTTGTGTCAGAGTTTCACTTATGAAATCGTGGGATTCCTCCTTCCTCTGTATAGGAACACGATTTCTAATGACTTCTTGTACTATCATGATCAGTTTGAAGCTAATTATTGTGTCAGACGAACAGTGGTGAAATTAGAACGAGACTCCTATAATTGTATGTATAGCAACAACACCACCATGCTACCATTGTACTGACTGCTAGGCTTAGCATGATAGCCCTTCTGTACATCAAGCTAAATCAAAGGAGCCGTGCAGCATTAGCAACAAGCTGGTGCCTCTGATAGCTCATACCACCCGCTCTGTGGGCGATCGTCTGCACGCTCTCAGGATGTTGCCGTGGAAACTGTCACCTCAGCTGCCGAGCAAATGGTGAGGCGTGTCCAGGCCTGGGCTCTGTAGGCCTACAGCTCACATTGATCAACGTCATACACTCCCTGGGCCTGTTTGTTTGTTTGTTTGTTTGTTTATGATTGGTTCAAAGGATAGTCGGGAGGCGGGGGGAAGCTGTGGTTTAATTGCTGTGATTGGTCAGAAGAACTCTGGGATGGGATTGTCAAAAGGCATAAAATGGAAAGGATACATGTGTGCGTTATGTGTGGTTTGTGTATGATTTTTGTAAATATGCATGGTAAGTGCCTTCATGATATGTGAGAGATATGGGGTATGATTTGAGATATGATTTTGTAGGGAATTTTGAAGCATTTGTATTTGTTTCCTATATCCCAAATTAAGTGACCAAGAGTTGAAATATTTTCCTCCTGCACACGTGTATCATTTATTAAGCGCTCAGTAAATTAATCCTTTGCTCTGGTGGTTTTGGTAGAATTTCCTTTTTGTCCAAAAATACAAATGAACAAATGACAGAGCCTGACTGTTGCTGAATGAAGGGAACAGTCAATGGGGTTTCTGGCAGTTGTTTTTTATGTAAATGATCAACTGTTGTGATTGGCTGACTGCATGAGAAGGTTAGCAGTCACCGGTAACTTGAGCTTTGATGAGACAAGTTTGAACTCATTGAGTGAGTGGGATCGGCTTAGCAACACCAGGCAAAAAACCACATCTGAAAAAAGTAAGAAATCCCCAAAACCATGAAACAGCGTGGCTCGACACCAGAGACCACCTTTAGCCGACAAGGTTCCCCTGAATGAAACACTCCAGCAGTTCAGCTCACTGATAATATGTCACAAACTCACCAAGTGGCACTGGTTGAATCTTAAGGTCTCATTAGGGATTTTGAGGTTCATGTTCTCATCAAAATCATTTTACTATTTAGACCTTTAGCAGACACCTTTACCCAAAATGACTCGCAGCAGTCAATTCAGTCATTAGGGAGCATGGATTAGTGTATCTTGCTCAAGGATGCCTACAGGTATCCCCCCTTTCCCCCACCACCACTATCCTTTTCTGGGATTGGAGTCACCGGTCGTCAAGTCCCGTGCACAACGCTGCAGCTTAACAAACCATTGCCCCCCAGCTAAGTGTCTTAACGCGGTCTGTGTGGCTGTACAATGCTTTATGATAGGAGCTTGGTTACGTGGACATAAATCGCCAGCTCTCCGACGTATTTGACGGAGAGTGCACTTAGAGAGCCGGTGGGGGATTTAATCATCTGTGAGTGCTATGGTTGAGGTCCCCAATGAAGCCGCTGGCAAAAGGCAGAGCAGATGCTAGAACCAGGGAATGAAGGGGTTAATTTCGACATCATCAGAAGGTAGGTGGGTCCTGTATTTCCTCGAGATCCGACCCATCGTCGAGTTTCATCATGAGTTTCATCATTTCCATTTTGGGTCAGTTTCTGGAGTTCGTTTTTTGAGGAAGGACTTCCGTCGAGTGATTGATCATCTTGCCACTTCCAAATTGTTATTCTGCTAAGCTCTAGGTATTTCCCATCATTTACATATCGTATCATCATCAGATCACGTAGCTATTTGCTATTTGCAGCCTTGTCTCAAATCAGTTGTTGGAGGTGTATTTGTGTGTACAGCACAGTCCACCCGTGTGTGTTTTGAAGATGTGAAATAATGAAGTTTGAATATATTTAAATAATATTATTCCTAAAAGGAATAAAGGAAAAAAGTAAAACATTTGCTTGTGGTTTGCTCCCCTCCCATAATCAGGAAAGGAAGGAAAACTAGTCTCATCCCTTGATGGAGAACAGGGTTTTCAGAAGGTTTTAGTGGTTTTAGCACAGGTTCATTAGGGATAAATCTCACCCAACAGTAAAGCATCTTCTCTGATTAATCTGTTTGTATTTTTGGCGTACACCATATTCCGTAGCATAGCATATTCTTTCTGCTAAACCCTGTCAGTAACGAGAACATCTTGTTCTTCTCCTGGAGGTGATAAACGATAATATTGAGTTGTATCGCGTCCAGCTCTATATTTCTAATTACTGCAAATAACCCGTTCATCACACCAACGACACCGACATTAATCAACAACCCCTGACCTTCCCTCCCTGTCTTCATATGATGATGAAGACGAAGAAGAGGAGGATTCTGATTGATTAAAAAAAAACACAGCCTTCACTCAATCCAATGTCCAGCCTCCCTCTTGGCTAAGAAAAGGATGTCTCCTAGCAACTGCCACTTCAAGGATTCCATCGCTGCTGCCCGCAGCCAATAGTGCGGTAGAGTTTGATAGAGTGGCTTTTAGAGAGAGAGAGAGAGAGAGAGAGAGAGAGAGAGAGAGAGAGAGAGAGAGAGAGAGAGAGAGAGAGATAGGTGAGGGGGGTTGGCTCTGCTAGCAAACAGGTTTCCTTCCTCCGTATATTAGCACAACCCCTGTTTATATTTATTTGTACCCGTTGTTATTGTTGACATCTGTACTAGTTTTGCCAATCTATTCTGATTATTGTGAGTATATTAGCTTTTGTGTAAATATCAATCAATTATTTACATTACATTAAGGAGATTTAGCAGATGCTTTTATCCAAAGCCACTTACAATAACCACATTTGTCAGAAGAAGGTGAAACAATATATCGCTGTCGGAAGGATGTTCATGGAACCAAGTCCAAAGCACTAATCAATTAATTATCTTACATTTATACCACCTCCCTGGCATATGTGTGGTTTATTCCTTTTTACTCCTATATAGACCGGGCTTGATATGACTGCGTAAGATAAACTGGTAGAAATAGGCTGAATAGGGCAACCAAAGAGAGAAATGCATTCATACATTTCTCTCTTCAAATGCAGGTCTAATTACACAGGAGCTAAATAAATAGTGAATTATGTAGTCCTCTGTTCAGTTAATTTCATTAGATTCATAAGCACCACGAGTCTCTTCATTGTGTGTCCAGGCTAAAAAGTAGTAACCCTAGCGTCCTATCCGGGCCCTCACCCCCTAACCGGGCCTTGGAGCGACGTACTTCTCACACTAATGAATCCCTTCCCTTCCGCTTCATGTGACGAGCGTGACCTGAACTATGACCTCCGGGGTTAAATCTGTACGTGTCTGTGTGTCTGTGTCTCTTGCCCAGAGAGGGAAGGGGTTAAGTCACCCATTGTGTTTCACACGACCTACAGCGAGTCATTTCCCCGCAGAAACATTACGCAAACTCCCCATCCCTCCAGCAAAGTAAACCGCTACACTTCCTCCCCGTTCCATTAGTTTAAAATGACCTCCAGCAATCTAGTGTTCACTGGTCCTCCTGTTTCCTGTTGCTGACAGCCTTAGGGCCAGCTTGACGTAAAGTTTTTTTTTTTTCAATCCGGGGGTGGAAAAAAAAACATCAACACACCAACAAGTATCATGAATTAAAGAAGATGGCGGCGAGCTAGTGTGTCTGGACAGACGGTTTGTGGCATCTGAGTGGGCCCAGTGGAGCCAGCGCTCCGTATGTCATATTAATGAGAGGGCGCCAGATGAGAAGAACCCAGGACATGGGTTTTAAGTAGCACTGCCTGCTGTAGCTGCTGCCCAGAAGTCAGTCAGTCAGTCAGTCTCTCTCTCGCTCTCTGAGGAAAGACATTGATCTCCCACTCCCTCTATTTTATTATATTATCTCTCTTTGAAGGAGACGGTGGTTCTGGTCAGAGAGTCGTACAACCCATATAGACAAGGACTTATGCAATAGAGTTGATATAATTATGTGCATGTGTAGTCAGCCCTGTGTCTATATGTGTGGTCTGGAACCTGGATATTGTAAGTGATTGATGCGTTAGCTTATTTTATATTTGTACTGCACCTCAAAGTTGAACAATTGTATGACTTCTATTGGTGATATAAGTCATGCTTATCTACATATGTATAACCTGGTTTTAATGGCTCTGTGTAAGAGCCTTTCTGTGTTTGTGTGTGTGATACAGAGCATGTAATCATGCCCTGTTTCACGGTGAAAGCTATACAGGAAATAGAACCCAATGCAGCGGGCATGCTCAATGCGTTGTTTCCATGCAGGAAATAGAACCCATAATCTTTGCAATGCTAGTGCCTTCCTCAGTGACAGTACAATATATTTAGGGGAATGCAACCCCTAATCCTTGCAGTGTTCTACAAATTAAGTTCTCTAGTGTGTTAAAGGTCTGAGGAAGCTGTGGTGCTAGGCTGATAAGACATGCATCCATGTTTGTGTAGGGTGTTTTGCAGATCACCACTGAGAAGAAGCCATGCAGGCGTTTGTTTGTGTCCCGCACTCTTTCTGCGCAGCTGAGGAGTGACGTGGTGAACTTTTGTGCGTTTGTGTGAACAGCTGACAACACATGCTTGTCGTCTGCGTTGTGTATTCTTAGTACACGACTGTGAATGCACGTGTATATGTGTGTGTTTTATGTAAGCCACCAGCTGGGCTTTTCGCGTTGCTCGTCAGACCATCTCAGAGAGCTGTGTGTGTGTGTGTGTGTGTGTGTGTGTGTGTGTGTGTGTGTGTGTGTGTGTGTGTGTGTGTGTGTGTGTGTGTGTGTGTGTGTGTGTGTGTGTGTGTGTGTGTGTGTGTGTGTGTGTGTGTGTGTGGTCCACCTGTGTGTATTTCCACCCCCACTGTGTGGGTCAGAATGCAATCGTAGATTTACGTATTCCTTTGGGAGGACTTTGTGCTGAGCTTGGAATTACTTGCCACTCCCATCTCCATCCTCACCCTCACCCTCACTAAATATATTCAAAATTGTTCACACATATCCGGACCATATATAGAGCATCCACAATCCTCTCACAGGGTGACTGTTTCCAGCCGAACAGTAACATTTGTGTTAGATACAACAGAGTATGCAGATCAGTGCAAATCAAATAGTGGCTCATGCAGTATCACAGGGTTCTGCTGTGTTACTGCATGAGAAGCCACAGGACAACGTACTTGAACAATTAGTTTCAGTGACTGCTCCTACAACGTGACAGTAGTGGTGTGTATGACAACAGTACAACCACAGTCGTCTCCCGTTGGACACTGGTAGCTGCAAGGTGCAACCCCAACCAGGTACCACAACCACAGTATCCCTTTTGTACGCCTATACATATATATATATACATATATATATATAGACATAGACAGTCGACTCAATTTTCCTGATTTATTTTTACTTGGTTATACTTCAGAAAGACACGCGCACACACGCACGCACACACACACACACACACACACACACACACACACACACACACACACACACACACACACACACACACACACACACACACACACACACACACACACACACACACACACGCACACAGCCGTCCACGCAGAGAGAAGCAGCAGGGGGGGAAAGAAACGTCACCAGCTAGGGGCTGCCTTTGTTGGAGGTAATCTGTGTAATGGACTGTAGAGGCGCCCCTCTTCAGGCCGGGCTATAAATAGCTTCCGTCTGATCCCGTTTTAGCCCCCGCCCCTGTTTCATCACAGATGCTTCCCCTATCCTCCAGGCCCCCACCACTGCTGCATCACGGCAAAGGAGAGCTCACACAAGACCCACGATCCACCTCACCCTGCGAACTGTTTCACTGAAGGGGGTCTAGCATCGGTAGCTTTAGGCCTTTGTCACTGGTTGCATTGGTTAAGTTTGGTGTTCTCCTGTTGACATCTCTTCACCATATACTACCATACTACTAAATCACATCTAGTCTGGTTGTACCAGTGCCTTTTGTTTTTGGTTGTGTTGGTCGAGGTGGGCCTAGTGAAGTGTGTTAAAGTGTTGAGGTCTTTCCTTTTTCCACTAAGTTCTGCCAAAGACAAAAGGCAAATTCACAGCTAGCCTAGTTGTACCCGTGCCTTTGTTACTGGTTGCATTGGTTAAGGTTGGCCAATGGCTAACGTGTTGGAACGGTGTGCACGTTACTGCTCAGAGGAGCTCTTTGGAGTGTGATGATGGAATGGCTCTTGTTTCAGGTCTGACGCTCATGGCTCAGCTCTGGAGAGACCGTTGTATACCTTGGGAGGCCACAGTTTAACTGAATGAGGTTCACTGGTATTTAGGGCCAAGCTGTACATCTTTTCAGCATAAGTTTTATTTTTCTCTCTTTTAATCTCTCTCCCTCTCTTTCTAGCTTTAGCTTTATTGTCAAGGCATGAAGCAGTGTTACATTGTCAATACATGTTATATCCAACTTATTATCTCTCTTCTCCCCCTTTCTTTGTCTCTCTCCCCAGGTCAACTTTGTGGTGTGCCAGCTATGTGCTCTGCTAACGGCGTTCTGGTTCCGTCTGTACCTCCACCCCAAGAGGAGCAGTCCCTTCATCAGACATGTGGTCGCCACCCTCCTGGGCCTCTACTTCGCCCTCTTCTGCTTCGGCTGGTCAGTCCAGTCCGTCTGTCACCAACGCTATCAAACTAACAACCAAAAAGGCAGCCTGTTTTAGCATAGCATTTTCCTCCGACCACGAGTGGACTATATCAGTCCCAGCTGCTGAACTGTATGGGCTTAGCATACCTAGCATAGTTTAGCATTGCCTAGCATATTTGAGCATAGCTGGTCTACAATATCAGTCCGTGCTAAGTAACTGTCTGGATTTAGCGTAGCGTGGTATATCTTAGAACAGCACTTTTTTATTGACAACTTGTGTTAAGCATTACTTACGTGTCTGAGCATAGCACTTTAGCTCCAACTCTCATACCAGTCCCAGATGTGGTCTGTGGTTATTAAGCTTTTATTGGGTTACTTTGCTAACCACTAGCTGCTACAAAGGGAAGTCTGTGTGTTTAATCTATACTTGTAATGATTCATCATGGTACTTATGTGAATATTCAAACGCTGTAGGCCTATATGCTATATATATAGGTGTTCATTCTCCATATATTGTGACTAGCGTGAAAGTGTTAGGCCAGCTAATACAGCCTGTAACCAGCTATATTCTTTGATACATTACACTTTCATCTCAAAAGATTTAAGTCTTCACCTTCAAATTAAAATTTCACAAGCAAGTTAATTTAATATTATGCAAGTGTCTATCGTGAACACTGTAGCTCTGTGTATATCTAGTTGTCAGGGTAACAGGATGTCAAGGGGGACTCTGAGTGAAAAGGGTGAAATTCAGTTTGGCTACGCCTGCTGTGGTCTTCCATCTCAGAGTTAAACCGGGGATATTCTGCTCACGAGGCTAACCCTTGGCCGCACCGTTTAGTACTCGCTGCTCGTTAATAAAATAACATTAATAATAAAGACACTGTTGGTGGTGGGTGTTGTTACCTAATTCAAAATCCCCTAATGTCTTATCAAGTCTTATATAATAATAACTAGTTCATCATATGATTATGTTGAGCTAGGCTGTGTTGAGCAAGAGCTAAAAATGTACTTAAAAAACAAAAATGTCTGTGTTCTTCCTCAGATTTGCACCTGTGAATGTGGCGTGTAGCCTGTAGCATAGCATGTAGCATAGCGTGTATTAAAGCCTTTAGCTGATAGCAATGCATGTAGTAGTAGTAGCAGCTTATAGTAGTGCATGGCGTGTAGTCTTGCATGATTCCTGTGGTCAAGGTGTAACAGCGCATGTGAGCTGTAGCATAGCGTATAGACGATAGCATCGTGCATAGCATGTGATAGCTATATCTGGTATTGTGTAGCACAGCATGTGGTGTTGGCTCCCAGGGTAGAACAGGGGCCTGACCCGTCAGACAGGTCAGCGCCGAGGGTGTCGGATACGGCGGCCCGTTCCAGTCTCAGGGCCCTGTGTCTGTGTGTGGGCGGGTTCTGGGTTTTACGTTCCCAGGGTCCTTAGGGACACGGTGGATCGATGTGAGCCAATCACGTTCTTTGTTTACAGACGGTAAAGCTCACGGACTGCTTCTTATCATCGGTGTATGAGAGCTTGTCTCTGGCTGTCTGGATATACTATGAAACCAGACACGGTTGTGCTGCGTACGCCACAACTGCTGGACAAACTTCAGTGGAGGAGGTGGATAGAGAGAGAGAGCGAGAGAGAGACAGTTTGTGTATGTGTGTGTGTGACCATTATGTCGGTTCTCACACTGCCCCACGTGCTGGTAGATTGCTAGTCTGTCACATCTTGGATTCGGGTTCCATAGCAAGGCATAACTCCTGCCTTTGTTATAATAGACTGCTTCTTGTAAATGTTAGGAAGCCATTTTTTTGTAGTTTTGGTCTTTGATAATGTTTTTGATAGGAAAAATGAGAAAACAAAAGATTGGGTTGACTGACTAGGTAACTGAAACAGAAAAACATATTAATGGCTCACTTCCTGTGTGTTCCAGGTATGCGCTCCACTTCTTGGTTCAGAGTGGGCTGACGTATGGCATCATGATCCTGACCGGAGTAGAGCACATGCACAAGTAAGACCACACCTTCGGAGTATAGAGGCTCCTTGCATGAGAATTAACTTCTTGAAGACATGAGAAACTGAAACGTTCAAATGATTAACTGTTACAAAAACATGCCTTTTTTAAACAGTGTCTTATTGACTTCTGTTGCCTACTTTTAACTCGTAAATAAAAAGTAGCATACTGCACTCTTGAATGTAACTGCTGGGACCAACAGTTTAACCATATCCTCTCTGTATAACAGAACTGTAGATGTTCTGTTCAGTTCTGTGAAAGTCTACGGTGGGATTCAAACTTGCAACATTAAGGGCAAGCTCCTGACCCACTCTTACATATAACTGTCAGTTAAACATTAAACTTGGCACTCATAGCAAATGAGTGATTCAATAACAGATAATTCCCAGGAAACATTTACACCAGTCAAGGTGTATGCTCTTCCATTCAGAAGGTTGAGTCTAACGTCTCTCAAATATATATGGGAACAGACACGCAGTACACGTTCAATATCCGTTAAGAATCAAATGGGTTTCCCGTACGTCGGGTAACCAGACGTCCTCTTTTGCCCGGACATGCCCTCGTTTTGAGACACTTTAAAAAAAAAAAGTGGCGGCATTTCAAAATCGTCCGTGATTTTATTAAAGCCTCATACACATTGAATTTGCGTTGCATTTCTCTGGGTCGTTCACAAACTAGTTAGGCTTCGCCTCCCCTTCTGTTCGCTTTGCATTGGTGGAAGTGAGTAGGGGGAGTGGTTAAGTAAAGCCTTCAGATTGGATGCTTGACTTACTTAGTTTCTGTCATGTTTTGTATTTATTTTTTTACCATTATTGTTTTATATGGACAAACATTAACAAATTTGTCCTACAGGGGATTGATAAAGTTCTATCAATTGAACAGAAAGAAACACTCGGTCATACTTTACACACTTTACCACAGCATTGACCTACTGAATGCCACAGATATATTTTAAGCATTGGACTGAATGCCACATAAATATATAATATTTTTTTTGCACGTTTGCAACGTTTAAAAGTTCAGGGAAAAGTATATGCCTCTATCTACCGATGTTGCTTAAGCCAATAGCCTTTTGAGGCAGTGTTGTTTTTGAATATTAGTGTTAAGGGCCAATAATGCTTACTATCACACATTAGTCACCATATCTGTGGACACATTTGTATGCAGTCCCGTGTTAATACCCCCCCCCCCCCCCGCCGACAAAATCTCACTCTGAACTCAGTTCAAAAATTGAGAGCCCTGGAATAATGTTGAACTCAAATACATGCCGCAACACAGACTGAAATACAAACTTGACTACAAACACTGCAAGGGTTATTGGTTCCAGTCCCTAAAGGAGAACAGGGAGAGCGTTAAACTAACAGGGCTTATGGTTCATCACGGTTCCTCACTGCATTCCGTTCATTCATCTCTCTGTCTGTTCTGATCTCCTTCAGATACTGCCTGGTGGTTGCCCTTGGTTACCTGAGCTTCTGTCAGATTACACGGGTCTACGTGTTTGATTATGGGATGTACTCTGCAGACTTCACAGGGTAAGGCCCCTTCGCTGAGCTTGTTTAACGACGCTATTTGACAGAAGCTGTATACTCTGGTTATTTGACCTTTTCGCTTGATTCATTTCAAATACATATTTATTGCACATTTAAACAATTTACAGGATATGAATAACAAATGTTCCCTTGTGGAGGCTCCAACAACTTGTATCAGTTTGCAGTGTTATCTATGTATTAAATTGATGCTGTGAGAGTCTCTGTGTGTCAATATGTGATACACAAACAGGGACATGTTAACATCAAGAAATTAAAATACATAAACAGACATAAAAGTACATGGAAATTCTCATTAAAAGACAAACAATTGTTTATGCAAGGACATACAACATACGTTGTAGGTCTTAGAGCCTTGTGTTTATAGAGTCCCTGGTGATGTGTGTGTTTGTATGTGTTTGTCTTTCAAATGCCATGCTTGGTTTCTGTTCCGCAAAGTAAAAGAGCAGCCAGGGGTAACCTTGTCTCAATTCAAACATCTAACATAGATCAGTCAGAACAACAGAGCACAAAAAACAACAAGGCTGAAAATAAGTTAACGACAAGTCGGTTCAAAGTGTCTCCTGACAAGGAGGCTGTGTTTTCTACTCAGTACGTTTTCTACTTGTGTGATTTCTACTCACTTAGTAGAATCTTGAAGTTATGAATAGATTTTTTTTATATTACTTGATTCAGCATCGTCAATATCCACCAAACCTCACCCGATAAACACTAGAAAATATGACCTTGATTGTCCTGGTGTTGCACTCTGGTCATACTAGGCCAATACAGGACTATAGAGCGTACCGTTGGCAAAAACGGTATAATTGTCAAACAGCCAGTGTGTACATGCAGACCTTCCGTCCTGGGCAGAGAGGTGACATTATTTATGTAATCTTTTCATCTAAAGCTAAACTATCTGCCCTCCATTTCCCTCCAAGGCCCATGATGGTCATCACGCAAAAGATAACCAGTCTGGCGTTTGAAATCCATGACGGTAGGTTCATATGCAGAGTTTTCTTGCTGATGTATGCATCCGGTGTGTTGACTGTTTTTACAACTCGCTATTGTATTAGGATATAGAAACTGATGATTTGCCATTTTTTTTATCAGGAATGGCCCGTAAGGAGGAGCATCTGACACCTGGGCAGAAAATATTGGCCATAAGGTTGGGCTTTAAATCATATCTTGTTTCATCTTTTATACTGTACAAGTATGTACCAATACCAGTATGTCCGAGTATGTTTTCACAATTGTACCAATAGGCTCCCCAACACATGTAACTTCTTTGGTTGGTCTCGTGCAGGAGAATGCCCAGTTTACTGGAGTACTTCAGCTACAACTGTAACTTCATGGGCATCCTCGCTGGCCCCACCTGCTCCTACAACGACTACATTGCCTTCATCGAGGGCGGGACCTGTTGTCATAGAGACTTTGAGACCAGTAGGAAGGCCTGTGGAAAAGTGAAAGGGAGCGAGCCTTCACCGAATGTGAGTCCCAGTCTATCTTCTGAAACACTGTAGAAAAGCAATCAACAGTGTAATATGTCCTTCAATTTGTGTGTGTAGACATTTAGCAGATGTTTTTCTCCAAAGGGAGAATCTTAGATACAGTACATGTATACTAAGGAGCAGCATGGGGTTAGGGAATCTACATGTACCTACATGTAGACTGTAGACAATGGGGTTTGAACCCAGAACCCTCACACTGAGCGTCAAACATCCTCACCATTAGACTAACCTGTCCTAAATACAGATATTTAATACAAACAGCCTAAGCCAAACCCTATGTACGTATGTATGCGTACAATAAACACCAATGTGACCTTCAACCTTGTCTTGTTTTTTTATCTTCTCACAGACGGTGGTGGTCCAGAAGATAGCGACATGCTTCTTCTCCCTCATGGTGTTTCTGTTGGTGTGTAAAGTGTTCCCCGTCGAGCGCAACATCGACGACGACTTCATCGCCAACACGCCGTTCTACGCCCAGGTCGTGTACCTGTACCTGTCCATGCTCACCACGCGGCCAAAGTACTACTTTGTGTGGACGCTGGGTAGGTGACACTCACTAGAGAGATGGCTAGCTAGCTAGTTTAATTTGGCAAAATGTACTGTGTGGATGCTAGGTAGGTGCTACGTGACTAGGCAGCTTGCTAGCTCAATATGTATATTTATAGAAAATGGGAGTGTATGTATGTATCTATGTGGACGTAGTAATGTATGTTATCTTGGCTCTAACGTGGCGTTTAATCTCTACACACCAGCGGATGCCATAAACAACGCCGCAGGCTTTGGGTTCAACGGCTACAACCTGGACGGCTCCCCGCGCTGGGACCTCATCTCCAACCTCAGGATCCAGAACATCGAGGTGAGGTGGAGCTCCCGTGCCTGGCTAGGAGCTACTGTGCCAGGTTCGGAGCTTGAATGCCTAGCTAGGAGCTTGAATGCCTAGCTAGGAGCTCGAATGCCTTGTTTGGAGCTCGAATGCCTGGCCAAGAGATCAAATGCCTAGATAGAAGCTCCCATATCTGGCTAGAGGCCTTATTTAACTCCATGTGTGACGATGATGAGCCATGACAAGCCATTTCTACAAACTACATGTTTGTGACTCAAGTGGAAATGGTCAACCCAGATGTATGCATTGAAATGGCTTGTCATGGCTTATTAACACCAGACAAGGTGGTAAAATAGAGGCCATTTAAACCACAATCACACTGACCCTTCTATCAATGATTAATGCACAGTTAAAGTTCCTTAGGTTCCTTAAAGGCCTGCTGCTCACACGATGACTAAAATACCAGCAATCACATAACACTCTTTTACAGGAATAATGAATGAATCAACCAAATATCCAGGAAAGGGCTCAGGAATGTTCGATATGCTTCCTGTAAACACAAATAGCCCAGGATATAAGCCTTGAGTGCATCAAATCTATTATTCACCACACTTTCATAATTACAAATGATTGTGCTATCACTCTTCACAAAAATGCATGCCTAACTGGAAAATAACTAAGATATTGGTTTGTCATAATTAGAAAATCTATTCCCCCCAACAGTGGTCCCCTGTTATTGATTCCAGTGGAACTGATTATTGAATGTTATATTGATTCCAGGGGATTATGCAGAGCAGGTTAGGAGTGTCCCAGTGCACGCCGGCAGCATGCTAAATGATCTTCTGTCCTTTTTTGGGATTTCAGTTGGCAACCAGCTTCAAGGTATTCCTGGACAACTGGAACATCCAGACAGCACACTGGCTCAAACGGTAAGATGATGTCGGATTGTGTTGTTCGGTCCTGTTTGTCATTAACTGTGAAACTGTTAATATGTGCCATGTGTCAGACACAATACCGCCTTCAGGCAGTCATATGTATCCAGTCTGTAGGTTTGACAGGCAAATATCTATTAGATTGTAGAAGGCATTTTGTTTAGTTTTACATGTTTTACTGTGTATAGGTCTACCAGGCAAATTTGTAAAGAAAACTAAAAAAGTATTAAAGATGTGTTCTGAATAAATCTATTAACTTAAAGGTATTTTCAAAACAACTATGAAAAACAAAATCTATCATGCAGATATAAATAAATACGTGAAGCTCATTTTTGGCATTCAATCACTTCCTCTCACTCATAGGGCCTCACTGGGACTGCCGTTTCATGAAAGGTTTACCTCTAGTGGTTAGAGCCAGCATTACAGGCTGTGACGTTGTTCCACTGTTTCCATTTCTTTATTACTATACTTTTTTACTCCTAATGGATAATAGATTCAGTTACAATATTGCTATGCTCAGGAAAGACCTGTTTAAAGTAACAAATAAAATAATAAGTAAAAATGTGCAACAATACAAATATACATAAAGAATTTAAACCTAATAAATAGAACAGGATTAAATGACTTGAGCGATGCATTGTACACTAATGTGAAAAGGTTGCTACGGCTGTGTGTGTGTGTAACTAAAGCATGTGTTTGTGGCGCTAGGGTTTGTTATGAGCGCTGTCCCTACAATCCCACGGCGGCCACCTTCATCCTGTCGGCCATGTGGCACGGAGCCTACCCTGGATATTACCTCACCTTCCTCACCGGCATCGTGGTCACGCTGGCCGCGCGGGCCGTGAGTTCTCCAGCGGGCCCCGCCCTGCTGCTTTTACCTCTTTTTGTGTTTGTCCTCTTTCTCTTGTTCTTCCTTGTCTTTGCTTTTTTTTTTACTTTCCTTCCCTTATCTTTACTCCTTTCCTGAATATAAAATTCCTGAATATATAGAAAAATAGAAAATATGAATAGTCTTTGCCCTGATTCCTGAGTTCTTTTACACTTTTAATCCTGAATGTTTCCGCTAAACGTATCCCCCCATGGCTCCTCTCCCCCCCCCCCCCAGGTGAGACACAACGTGCGGCCGTACTTCCAGTGCTCGCCCGCCCACAAGCTCCTCTATGACGTCATCACGTGGGCGTCCACCCAGATCGCCATCTGCTACACGGTGGTGCCGTTTGTACTGCTGTCCGTGGGCCCGTCCATCAAGTTCTACAGGTCTGTGATTGGCTCCGCTTGTCCCTTGGATGTCTTATCGAGGAGGTTCCGTTCCTCGGTTTTCAAAATCACTCAAGCTAAAAGAAACCTAATATCTTGTAGGCGTAAGGGCAACCGAGGCTTGTGTGCTGTTGGAGTAACGACACAGTTATTATCACAGCCCTTGATTAAAGCACAGTGCACTAGAGGTGATCTATGCGCCACACACCTGAGTGGATATTCGATTTTGCTGTGGCTTATCCAGACCATTCAGATATAGTTCCTTAAGGAGAAGGTAGGGGGGGGACCAGAGGCTCATTCCTCTGAAGGGTTTGAGGTTAGTTGAAGACTCTCTAGCTCCGCAGCCCAGCTCAGCCCAGCTCAGCTCTCTGTCTGTGTCTCTCTGCTGTTCAGATCCTGGTGCTTCAGCCTCCACCTGGGCTGCGTGCTGCTGGCCGTCGCCCTGCCCGTCAAGCCCCGCCACCTGCGCCTCAAAGACCAGCACAAGACCCGGCCGCTCGGCCAGGACCAGGCCCAGGACCAGGACCAGGCCCAGGACCAGGACCAGGGGCTCCAGAGCCAGCAGCCCCTAGTGGCCACCGACGGCAACTGCAACCAGAAGTCCAAGACCACATGAACCGCTGGTGTCCGGACTGCGCTGGGCGGGCCCACCGCCCCTCAAAGAGAGAGAGAGACCCACGGGGGAGGGGGTGGGGGCGGTGGTGGTGGTGGCGGCGGGACCAGCAGTGTGACAACCCTCCCTCCTCCCCTGACCTCTGACCCTTTCACCTGACCCCCCCCCCCTCCACACACACCCCACCTCCAACCTCTCCTACCTACCCACCCACCCAACCCTTTCCCACTCTGCCCCCCCCCCCCCCCAGCCCTCTGCCTGTGGTGTTGAGTGGTGGGATGTTCACCGACTGTAGCACGATGGCACGGAACACACAGCCAACAGGGAGAGGAAGAGGAGGAAGGCGAAGAGGTTTGATGTTCACCCCGTGTGTCACCGGGACTCCTTTAGAGGCGGAGGGCGTGGGGAGGAGGGGGGGAGGGTGGTTCGGTGTTTTTACCTTTTGCAGTGTTGCCCCCCCATCCCCCCCCCCCCTTTGGAAAATGGGAGGCGGGGGCGGGAGGAGGAAGAGGTGGAGCAGGAGGCGGGAAATTATCTCTGAGATGCCATTTTTTCGACCATGTGACTTTATACAAACACTCCCATTGGACAGTTTTGGGGCGGTTGACTGTGTTTTGTGTCATGGGATCGTGATGGAGCGGTGGGAGGCGGAGCCAGCGGCCGGCCTTCCCGCCGCGGACGTGAGGCGAGGAACTCAACGCGGATTCAGTGTGTGTGTTTGTTTCGGCTCGGCGTGAGGAGGGACCCACTAGGGAAGGGAACGGATTTGAAATAACAGAGTAAATTATTTTTATTTTTTATTTAATTGTTGTCGTCGAGCAGATCGGTTGAATGGAAAAATGGAATCAAATGAATTGGTGGTTTAATTTAAAAGGAAAAATTTATATTTAAAAGAGGGAGTGCGAGTGAGTGAGACGATGGTGAGGTTATGGAGAAGCGATGAATGAATGAACGAACAAGGCAATGAACCAGCAGAAGTGTGTGCGAATGAATAAGTAAAGGGATGCGTGTCCGTGTTTTCCAGCCGGTGATGTCACAGCTCTCGTTGATATGATTTGTCGTCAACAGGACCCTCCCACAGCACACTTCCTGCTTTCAGTGTGACATCACACAGGGTGCGAGCCTGTGATGTCACAGCATTGCGCCAGCGTCACATGATCAGTATTTCTCCAATGGCCATCAAGTGTTTCTGTCATACAAGCGGGTATGAGGTCACAAAGTCACACCTTAAAGAATGATCCGGAAATTCGAGCGGTTTCGGGAAAAGTGCCAATAATTATTTACACTCGGACGCCTTAGCTGTTGTCAGTTTTTTTTCTTTTCTTTTCTTTCAGTGAAGAAAGTAAAAAAGAAATGCAGGCCACTTTATACTACATGACTTAATTCTTCTTTGGTGTGCGTTGGAAAAGGAAATGTGGAGTATTACGGAGAGGAGCTTCTTTGCGTTTCCATCGATTTTAGATGTCAACTTTTGTCTATTTCTGTGCTTGTTATGTGTATTATACCAACAGAGTTTTACTGTAGTTTCATGGATGACAATTTAAAACCGATCCCTGGTTGTGGAGGAATGGGGGAGGGCGGGGGTGTAGGTAGCTGTTACGGGTTACCACGGTAACCCGTTTGCCTGTGCGCCTCATCTGAGAGAAATGGAAGACGGTTCGCGACACCAGGCGATACCATTGCGTTTACCTTACACAGGAGATGTGGATGACACCATTTTGTAAATTCTGTGATTAAAAAAAATATGGATTTTTTTTTTTAAACCAAGCCTTGGGTGTGTGTCTACTTTGTTACGATTGGGGAGGACATCTTACTTCCGCTCACCGTTGCAGTTTGTTATTTTAAATGTGGAATTATTCATTTATTTGGTCAATTATTTGTGTTTTAACAAGCGACAACTGAGCTGAGCTGATTGCAGTGTCTCTCGTGAACACAATATCTTCTGTTTCACTGATTGCTACCATTTAGTCATGTGTTCAGGACATGCTTTTATCCAAAGTGACTTACTTTTATCCAAATGAATTTAAGATACGTGATGTCATTATGGAGTAACGCCTTCAAGTCCCCTTTGTGAGAGGAAAATGTCTGGGAATGAGGTCAGCCTAGCTGAGAGCGATGAGGCCGGCGTTAGCATTCGGGTAGCGTATTGAGACCTCTTAGTCAAAATGACCTCCATGGAGTGCCCTGTTCATGAAGAAAATAAAATGTAGAAATCCGATTGTATTCAACAGCGATAAACATACCAATATTTCACCTCTACAGACGGCTGGGGTCATCGTCTTTGGAGAGTCATGCCTTTTGGTTTCACAAAAAGCCATGTAAGAGCATGTATGAGCAACTTTCTGTCAATAAGTCAGTGAAGTGTTCAATCACCTCAGAGCACTTTGAAAAATGAGTTACTTATAGCTTGTTTCCTAAGTCTATGAGCATTGGGGATCAAACCCAGGAGTCCTACACCCGAGCCGCTGCGCCATCACCTGTTGGTATCATGGGCGTGGGTCAACGGTGGTTTGAAAAGAGAAATTGGTGATTGAACCGTTCGTTGTCCTTTTATTACACGTCTTTTTCTAACTCTTTTGTTTTTAGTCCCGTCTTTCTATCTTTGTGGTAGGAATGGTGGGGGGGGGGTTCTCCGTGGATACATTGTTGTATTCTTTGTGGTCAAGAAACTAAATTAGTTTGAGGAGTGTAGCTTTTAATAAGGTCATCTGTGGGTCCTCTCTTCATCCATAGCCAAATCACAACAATATACAATGTGCATGTGGACAACAGAAAGCATCCCAAACTAGCATCACAATGTTTTGTCAGACTTTGGGATTCAAAACGTGAAAATAGTGCACAAACTGTTAATTTAACTGTTGACCAACAGTTGATATCAGAGAACCGCATACGAGTGATACATCACATGGATTACTTTGTATTAGCTTTTCTGGTTCATAAATAATACATTTGAATTAATTAGAATTTCTAGAAGGTGCCCACGCATATTGAAAATATTGATTAAAAAAACAAAAGTTCCATTTAACCACTGACAATCAGGGACTACAAATACTCAAATGACCACAATAGAATATTATATCAACATCTCTGGCTGTTTCACATTAGTGAAACTCGCTAAGTGCATTTTTGGCTGCAGCAACTCTGATAGAAATATCGCAGTAATAAGCATTCACTGAAAATATGCATGATGAGGCTTTTTTTTGTATGCTATTATGATCCCATTTTCTATATTGACATCAAATGAGGGCTTCAATCCTGTGACCTTAAATTCCATGAAAGAAGTTCAAGCTGCCATCTTGGTACTTCTGGACCAAAAAGCAACCAGTCACTTTTCTTATTATAGGAGAGAGACTGAAGGGACATGGCTGACATAGTTGCGTACACCCAAGCCAAGTTTTTTTAAAAAAAAAGTACCAATACCTATTAGACATCTCTAACCTATACTTAATGATCTCTAACCCAATACCACAATTAACCATCTTTAAATGCCTAAACTTAACCATCTTTAAATACGTACATTTAACTGTCTGTAAATACCTAAACTTAATCATCTCTAACCGAATACCAAAATGAACCACCTTTAAATACCTCAACTTAACCATTTTTAAATACCTCAACTTAACCATCTTTAAAGACCACAATTTAACGATCTTTAAATACTGAAACTTATTCATCGCTAACCCAATACCAATATTATACCATCTCAATACCTAAATTAAACTCTGCTGTGACCGTTTAGTCTCTCTAATAAAAATGAATGTTGATGAAAAAGCCCAAATATGATGGCTTGGAATGTGCGTGACATCATGTGAAGCCCTCCCGTTGTTCATGATGACGCAACCGGGTTCTAAGCCGTGTGATTGGCTAGGGGTAGCTCCTGACGGAGAACTTGATACCGTGGGTGTTGAGCCGCTCGATGAGGCGGGTGTTGCTGAACGCAGCCGCTGGCGTGTAAACCCCTCCTCTGGAGAAGAGAAAACAGAAGCATAGAATGAATGAGAGGGTGAAACAGAAACACCCTTCTAGAAGCTCATACATAAACAGAGAAGATGGTTAAACTCCACCAAACAGCCCCCTCTGTTGCCTAAAAACAAGTGCCCTCCTGTGAATAGAGGCTTTTACCGTGGTATGGTTTTCAACTTTTAGAACTCAAATGAATTTTCTTTGTCTTTTTCCGTTGTGTCTGTTGCCATGGCTTATCAAAATGAGCAATGGAAGTAGAACCAAGTATAAACGCTACATACTGAACCATTGAATGACCACATTTATGCCAAGCTCTATGATATAAATAAGGAAAAGCAAAATCTAACTTTAGATATAGTACACATTAGAGCCCGATATATATGTCGGCCCGATCGATATGGGCCTAGCACAGATTTACTGCAGCGTTGTATATGTGTGCCGATATGAAAACCTAAGAATTGGTGTTGATTTATACTTGCTAATAACCCCTAAAATCCAGTATAGGTCGGCCTCTACTACATATAGTGGAAAGTAGAGATTGTAATTTAAAGTAACAGACTAGATAGACGAAGACACAGTTGAACAGACGAGAGACAGACAGGTTTGCACACAGACCGACAGGTAGACAGACAGACCTATTGGGGAGGGAGTGCAGGTCGTTCAGCACTGTAACGGCTGCCTGGACCATGGTAGCTGGGGTCGCTACGTAGCCGGGCTCTGTGGACCAATAGAAAACCCTTAGTACAATTGTAGACCAACAGAAACTTATTTATAGGGACCAATAGACACAACTACATAAACCATGGACCAATAGCAACTGCTCGTGGTGGAGGTCGTTTATTTTACCCGCTCCGATGACCTGGGTGCAGATCTTTGCGTCGGGGGGCCCCAGTGCCGGATCCTTCCCGTCCGAGTAGCCCTCGCCGAAGAACGTCATGCAGAAACTAGTGTCCTCCATCTTAGAGAGAGAGAGGGACTCATGACCATCAGCACGTGTTTCATATCCCTCTGATTACAAACCACGGACACAAGTCCATCCACTTGTGTCATCCCACGGGGGAGTGTTCATTCAGATCTACGATGGGTGGCTAGATCTCCAACCAGTGGGCACCATACCAGCTTACTTACCTGTTGCTACAGTCCACTCACGAGTTGATCTATCAAGTCTCACATCTGACCGGGCACTCCCACTCCTGATAACCTAAGTGGCTCGATGAAAGATGGGGGTGTTTCAATTTGCTCCGTTTAATAAAAAAGGAAGAGGCCCTCTTGCTCACCTGCTTCAGGGACGGGCCTTCCTTGGTGAACATCCCGAAAGAGAAGAATGATGGAAACTGTAGGCAGTGGGCGACAAGACAGCGTCCAGCATTAATTAAGTCCAGCACTGGCAGAGTTCAGCCTTTATCAAGACCAGAACGCACAATTAAATAGCATGACATTTAACAGAACACTGAGAAAACCTGAGATAATACAACAATTTTAATTCTTGTACTTAAATACAATGCAATGATTGCAGCGTTCTACGCTGTTATCAAATGTGCTGACAGTACAACGCTTGGCTATCGTTATACATCCCTCTGTCACATCCTGATTGATAACCCCCGGGGGAGGGTGGGAGGGGGCGAGGGGGGCGGTGGCTGTTGTCCAAGTCACCCCACTCTCACAAATCAAACCCACCCTCAGGATCGATAGCCCCCCCCCCCCCAACTGATACGGCGTTTTACCTCGAGTCGTATAACCGAGTTTAAATCCCGGCACCCCAACGGTCTTTAAAGGGCCTTTATTTGACTACCAGGTGTGAGGCTGATTGGGCATAACAAGCAATCTCCAAATTGACCCGCTAGTGACATCACAGGAGGAGGAATCGACGCAGATGCATGAATGAAGAGCAGATAAAAACCCCAGCTTACCGAATCATTACCACCACCTGGTTGGAAAGGACCCTCCTACGCGTGTGATGTCAGCAGCAGGTCGTTTTTTCGAAAGGGCTTGTTGTCAGCCGCACACCTGTTCAACTAAATGAGCCCAGACTACAAAAGGGTACATAAAGGCCAGACCCACCGTGGTGAGGAGCTTCCGTCCCAGGCTGAACTTCACCATCAACCAGAAGAGCAGACCGCCACACGCCAGCTTGGCCACGGAGAACAGGTTCCCCACCCCCACATAGGCACTGTACTGGACCTGGAGGGAGGGAGGGAGGGGAAGGGAAAGAGGGAGGGGAGGGAGGGAGGGAGGGAGGGAGGGAGGGAGGGAGGGACGGAGCAAAGGGCTGCATCGATTGTTCTTTGGCTCCTTCCTTCTAAACGATATTCAATTCATCTCCGCTGGGGTTATTGTTCTTGGCTCTTAATATTACTCAGGGATTCACAGTGAACTCTTTTTAGGGAGCATCATTAAAAAACAGGGGGGGGGGGGGGGATGCGTCCCAAAGGATGCGTCCAGGCAGTGAACCCAGAACCTTCCAACCTTGAAGTTCACTGCCTGGACGCATCCAAAGGATGCGTCCAGGCAGTGAACTTCAAGGTTGGAACGCAGAACCTTTTGGCTGGCGGTAAAACACCCTGACCAACATCCCGCCCCACGTTGGATTCGTATCGACCGCCCGCTGCCCCGTCCTATTGGTCGGTGCTCCTCCTGGTGGGAGATGAGTGGCTGGCGCTTTTGGTCTTACGGGTAACTTCTGCTCCGCCTCTAGAAGGAAGCGCTGTGTCCTCTTGACCACGGAGGGATCCGCGCCCATGAAGGGGATGGAGTACTGGTCAATCTCTTTGCTGAAGAACACAGAGCCCCTGGGCACACACACACACGCACGCACGCACGCACGCACGCACGCACACACACACACACACACACACACACACACACACACACACACACACACACACACACACACACACACACACACACACACACACACACACACACACACACACACACACACACACACACACACACACACACACACGCACACACGCACGCACAGAATTGTAATAGAAGACGCATGTTTCATACACGCATACATTCATGTATGCCTGCATTGAGATTTGGCCAAGAGAGAGAGAGAAACCAGGATGTAACCGTAAGAAGTGTGACGGCTCTTACCTAGTTTTCAGTTTAGGTCCGAGCACAGGTAAGGGTTTGAAACCCATCTTCCTCCTCAGCTTGCGTAAGGCCCCGCTGTCTGCAAAGCCGTAGACGGCCGACTGCCAGGTCGCGTCATGGCCACCTCCCCCCTGTTGGCAAACGGTGTGTCACACCCCCTGGCTCAAACTGACGTTTGACTGGAGGGCTTCAGTGAGGTCATCGTTCAGACTAGCTCAGTTAGGGCATTGTGTCATTACGTTTTAATCACACACGGATGATGAAATATCAGTAATATCATATTTTTAGAACTCCATTTCACAGCGGAAAAAGGGTGTTTTCACGAATAGCCCTTATTAAAAAACAAACCAAGCACTCATAAAATGGACAAAAACCGGACCAACAGAAAAGTGACCAAGTTATTTCTGCAGACCACCTTCCGAGGAGGTCTGAGTAAAATGTGTTGCAGAAGGGGTCTGACTTATTTTGGAGTGTTTGTTCACATATGAGCAAAACATGCTGACTAATCGATCTGAGGTTGTTATGAGGGCTGAAAGGTACTAAGTATGAAAACACCCTTAGGATTTGTTAAATGCTTTGCTTAAATCTTTACTTTTGTTCTAATATCTTTTGAGAGCCCTGAGCGATTTTGATGATTACCTAGTTTCACAAAGCTCTACACAAGGGGAAATAACAGTTCACCATTTCCAATTAATTCCTTAATTAAACATGTAGAAAAAAAAGACTACAAAAATAACAAATCTCCCAGCATGCTCCGCAGGCAGGCACACGTTGTGATTGGCCAATCTACCTGTGGTCCACTACTGATGGTCAGGAAGCTCTCCACTGCTGTGAGAGTTCCTAGGAAAAGAGACCAATAAACATGTAAATAATACACATCCAGTCAATAGAAGCAGCAGGGGAGAAGGTAGATAGGTAATACCTACATTGCCATAAGTCTGGCACAGTGGGAAATCTAAGACCAAATACTTTATGTTTAGCATCTTCTATATTTGTACAGTTCAGTCCTTGATTTTGAACACAATAAGTTTTGCAAAACCACTTTTTTTAAACCTGTTATCCTGGTAACTGTTAGCCTCACCATTGAAAAGGCTTATGGTGTGTTGTATAATTTGGTGAAGCCATGTGAGACTTACTGTGATTAAGGGATTTACAAATAAATTTGACTTGCTACTTGGTCCTTTCTACTACCATCTTAGCAGCCACTCTGATCCACAGTGACCCACAGTGAGATGCACCGTCATCAGGAAACAGGTAGGGGGAGGGCATGTAGATCAAGGATGCCTACAGGCAGTGTATAGATATTGGGGTTCGAACCCACGTCCTTTTGGCAGGGAATAGAACATCATAACGTGTGTGTGTGTGTGTGCGTGTGTTTGTGTGTGTGTGTGTGTGTGTGTGTGTGTGTGTGTGGTTATCTATACCTTTGAGCTGCCTCTCTGTGTAGAGGACCCCCAGGTCGGCAGGTATGGAGTCAAAGCCGCAGCTCCCGATGACGTAGACGCCTCGCTCCAGTGCCTGGCTGTGGTACTCACACTGCATACGCTCCAGGAACTACACACACACACACACACACACACACACACACACACACACACACACACGCACGCACACACACACGCACGCACACACACACACACATACACACACAAAAAAATACACCAGCCCATTGGTGCAGCAGATAACACACAGTATTATCTATGCGTGTGTGTGTGTGTGTGTGTGTGTGTGTGTGTGTGTGTGTCTACCTGAGGTTCTCCACAGATGTCTATGCAATGCGCTCCGTTCTCTATGCAAGCCTTGACCACCGGTTCCCCATAGAACCTGTACTGCAGAGAGAGAGGGAGAGAGAGTGAGCGAGAGCGAGAGAGTTCAGTAAAGGTACCTGGACATACCTACATGTACCCCTGTACCGGCTTATTCAACCCTGTGTATGAGGGTTTTATGTGTGAAGGCAGTGTTTGATTAAACTTATTTAAAGTATAGGGCAATACTGACATCAAACATCATGTTGTAATATGCTGTTTATAAATCAGTTATTTATATTGATGTGCGAAGGCTGTTCAAATGTATTGCACCACGCAACATTTTGAGTTAATTATTATAAGCTATTACAGTTGAGCAAGCTACTACACACTGGAATACATTTATTAACCATGTTGTATGTGTTTTTATTCACGTCACGAACCCTGCATTTTTAACTTCAACAATCTCTTAATTTGAAGATTGTTTTATTTTACTTACTGGTCCTACACAGTTCAGAATCACCACCCCTTGTTGACACATGAGGGCCATAGATTCCTCGATCGACACATCAGCTACAATGATTTCTATATCCGTCCGAAGTGCTGGCATGGCTGGACATGGAGATAGAAAATTATCTTATATTAATTTGCTGTCATTTATAATGTAATGTCATCATGTATTGATATTATTCAATCGCTTTTATTTAACCTACGATGTCGCTTTGGTTTTGTTATTAAAACGCAACCAGAACAATCGTTGCGATATAAACAATTGATTCTTAATAACATTGACTGACGCTTCAACACATAGCACAGCTGATCAACATCCAGACAGTGTCTTCTCTAAGTAAGTTCACAGACGGTCAAACTCAGCGTGATCTACGGATCGTACACAGTGTATTGGCCGCTTGCTCCAGCACTTTCTCCAGGCGTGCTCTGCTTCTTCCGGCCACGGCCCATTTCAGAGGCCCGTCGATGCCCTCCGTGGCACACCGAGCCACCTCTTCCACCACGTACTGCCCGGTAAAACCAGAAGCACCGAACACTATGATGTGATAAGGTCTTTTTGAGGTTACGGAGGACGCCATTGTTGTTATGTCCGTTTATGAGCCCACGTTAGCTGTCAGTCCCCTCTCCTGGCTGCGCATGGAACAGTGCGCAGTCGTTCTTCGTCAAATCTCAGAATATCTACGCAACATAAAGTGCTGATTCAATGGCATTTAACAAAAAAATATCATATATATTTTTCCAAATTACCGCTCACAGACTTTATGCGTTATTTATTACAAGGAATAAACAAGGAAGGACCAAGGAATGAGGAGAGGTTCGCCCTGCGGCCAAGAAGGACCCCTAGTGCCAACGTTGAGTCATTACATCTGAGAAACTATTTCATGTAACTGTTTAGTTGTCCGTCTGATTTATGTTTGATTGGTACGATTTGTATTTCAGGTTTAGGGTTAGTAGTGTAGTTGTATTTAAGCGACAAATAAAACCTTGGAATACTTTCCTAGTTCAGATCTGTGACTTGAAAATGCATGATAAACATACAAAACTATTTGTGAGGATGCTTTGCATTGGTTATGTTAACAAAACAAGGTAGTTGCTCATGTGTGCAAACACTATGTAGTTGTGTATTATAGAATTTAGCTACCAAAAATTGCTTTTGTTCCAAGCTATATGACAACTTCAACTACCAATTTAAAATAGCAACCAACATCTAAATACCTAGAAAATACGGAAAGTAGGCCTACACAAATTACCGAACCACTTAATAGGCTTATGCAATTTAAAATACCAGGATCAGAGACTTGGCATTGTAGGGTGATGTCAGGGTTTATAATTAAGCATTAACACTGCAACACAAATCACAAAATGCAGACAAAGACAAATTACGCCGGTTTAAAATGAAAAGTAATTTTATTTTAAACATAGG
Source organism: Gadus chalcogrammus (assembly GCF_026213295.1). Lineage (NCBI taxonomy): Eukaryota > Metazoa > Chordata > Actinopteri > Gadiformes > Gadidae > Gadus > Gadus chalcogrammus. Next base: position 9,635,544 of record NC_079432.1, on the reverse strand, counting down.
CCATTCTATCATGCTTGTTGGTAATGGTGTCACTCTGTATTGAACCGGGAAATGTTGTTGATGCAAACTTGAGTCATGTATATACACATATGGGCTAAATCCTAATCTAATTTTGTAAGTTCTCGTCTTGTAACATAACAGCTATACAACTTGTATGTTAAAGTATACCTATGTCAAGAGGTCCGGAGTAATTTAAAATACTGCATTTGTTTCACATTTATGTGTGTACAGGCGTGTTTCTGAGATCTATACAGGCTATACTTCAATGTGGTAGCAATAGACAGCTACAGCCGTCTATTGCTACGGCTGTAGCCATAGATATATTTATAGGAAAAAAGAGATAGTAAAAGGAACACCAGGCAGAGCTTAGGTCAGCGTTGTTTATAACGAAACAACACATGCTGTAGCTCTTCTAATTACATCTGGGTTGGTCTCCTCCATAGTACAGTACGACGTGCTACAATAAAACCTGGACAATAAAGTTAATTAAATACAGGAACAACATCGCTTTGTGTATGTGTGTGTGTGTGTGTGTGTGTGTGTGTGTGTGTGTGTGTGTGTGTGTGTGTGTGTGTGTGTGTGTGTGTGCGCCTCTACAGTCCATTACACAGATTACCTCCAACAAAGGCAGCCCCTAGCTGGTGACGTTTCTTTCCCCCCCTGCTGCTTCTCTCTGCGTGGACGCCTGTGTGTGTGTGTGTGTGTGTGTGTGTGTGTGTGTGTGTGTGTGTGTGTACATGCACAAGTGTACACTTTGGTCCAGAGTCTTTAAGAAACACATTCTTCCAGATCTTCCATCTTAGCTCATCGGACCAGTTGACGGTTTGCATGTAATTCTTGCAAATGTTTAGTTTCTTCTTTTTTGAGCTTTATAAAACAAACTCGGAAACATTCAAAGAACATCAACATACATCTGGATGTGAAGGAGTACTAGCACAGCACTTGGAAGTACGATCATAAAAGGTCCATCTGACAATCACTGCCCCGTAGCAACGGCAGGTTAAAGCTGATTGGTTGTTCCTCGGTGACCTGATGACATCAGCGTTGTGGGTTGGGTCAGCCACCACCTCAAGACACTAAAGAAAACCTGTAAAGCGTCTCGAGTACAGGTGTGTTGTGTGTTTTAAGTCTGAAGGGGCAGCAAGTGTTTCAGTTGGTCAAAGACCCTCTGCACGTTTACGACGTAGAAGTTGATGTTGTCTGAGAAGTCTGTGCATATGCTGGAGTAGGTGTCCACCAGGGTGCAGTACAGGGCTGTGCCGCCGATGCTGATCACCACGGTAACCGTACACAGCAGCAACAGGATCAGACACGAGTCTCCACCCGCCTCATCTGCAAACAGGAAGAGACAGAGAAAAGTATGTGATGTACAATCTAAATGAGCCCGGCTGGGTTCCAAATCACATGCTTTTACTTTTAGCTGCTGCAGCTACCCTTACAAAGTACGTACTGTTCCACACAGTATGTATACAAGGGGACATTTACAGGTGATTTCACTGATTAGCACCCATCGACCTTGGTGGGCTCAGTCGAGGTGACCTATCTTCTACTGCGCAGAGGATTGGGGGGGGGGCAGAATAGCTCAAAAAGCACACTGGATTGCATACTGCGAAACGCAACCGCATGCAGAACAACATCCTGGTCATTTTGGCATGATGCATTTTCCATTCTACATATTGGGACGTACTAAATATTTTTCTGGCATACTAAATAGTATGGTAGTATGGGTATTGGAGTGCAGGGTCTATCTGTAATCAGGCCTCAGCCTAGTGGGATAAAGGTGTCGCTCATAACCCTATGGGACTGCTACTTGTTTGACCAGGGCACAGTGGTCGATTTAAACCAGTGAGGGTAACACATTGACCTTTGCTGGGGCTTTGACACACATGAATGAAACACCCGCCTGCCTCCGCAGTGTTAACGCTGGGGGCTACGCCTGTGTTTTCTCTGCTATGACACCTCAGAGACAAGGGTCCGAAGTCCATGTTAGATATCTTCACTGGTTTATACCCATGAACTGTTACATACATGGAGCATAACCATGAAGCAAACGTGTTTTGTCCAGGTGTGTAAAATGAATGATTAATCAGTGGGTTAGTATAGGGCTTGCCCATCATGACGTCATGATCGATGCCTCATTACGAAAGTATAGGAGCATGAGAATGTTAATTTTGGTCACTGTTTTTGTATTTATTGTATTAGCATTATGCAGAGACATTGTTGTGTTTGAAAGTGCCCCAGTGTTTCTCATGCAAGCAATGGCAAGACAACGTTTTGATTGACCTAGGTTAAGGTATATTTAAGTTAATTAAGGAGTGTAACTTACTACAACCCTCTCATCACAAAATGGCCAGTATCGCCAATAAAAAATCCCATGATGCTTTGTGATGTACAAGCCCGATAAGGTTATGAATGCAATAGCGTGTCTTTAACCTCGAGGGGGAGTCATCTACAGTCGGACCAAAGTACAAGTGGTGATGAGGCTCTGCAAGGGCGAAGTTGAACGTAGGCTACCTTGCTCTGCGGTGTATTCCGGCTCGGTGAAGCGGACCTTGCGCTTGCCGTTGTGCTTCTCGACCGAGACACCAGGGGGCGGTAGACCATCCAACGATGCCCTCCTGCGCTTTAGGATGGAGACCAGGCCGTCATGAGCGGAGCACTGGAGGAGAAACAGTGAACACAAAAGGAGGGATTGAAGATGAAAGAGGTTTTTTAAATGTTTGCTATGTCGGTAGGTTTCTTTCGTCGTGTTTGGTAACCAGACAGCTTATAACTGACGTTAATACAATCCAACTTTGGCCGACACCTCTAAATTACTCGTTATTTCTATCTGTCGGCCTTTCTATCCGTCATTCAACTGAAACAACAAGTCAAATCCCACTTAACACGATTTATAACAACAACAAAAATGACAATGACAACAACAAGGCAAAAACCTCATCATGCTCATATGCAACTTTAATAAAAGAGGTTATTCCCGAGCTGTTAGCTATATTTCCTCCAGCCATATGAGGGTCAGTTATTGTTATTATCCTATATTTCAAACATGCTAAATTGGAATTCAGAAGTGGTACACCATTTTCAACACTGGATTATTTTGATCCAGCAAAGGAATGCAAACAACTTCAATGAACTTTGAGCCTAATATTGTCGCTGGGTGGAAAGACCTATTGTATAGCTTACATGACGATATAGAAGTTTCATTATAATCCAACCAACTGTAAAAAATAAAGTTGGAATTGTGTTCCTGCAAGGAACCACAAACTCATTAGCTTCTCCACGGTGTTTTCTATTACAAAGGACAGCAACCGCACCCGGACCCAAACCCACTTAACCCTCTATTGGATTACATAACCACGTTATTTAAGAACAGGACAAGCCCCCCCCTCACACATTGCCTTAGGCTTGGGGAGAGGTTCTAGCTGAATACAGAGTAGACTTATTGAGGTTATTTCCCAAGTGAGGATTGCACACTCAGCAGGGAGAATGGGTGGACCAGGACAAAGTAAACAGAGAGAGGGGGAGTTTAGAATCGACTGTAATATTCCACTACTTTGTAGATGCAAAAAGGCAGTGAAAACGAGTAAAAGATAAAGAATACCTTATTCCAAGGTGTAAAGAAATATTTATTTATACGTGGAACCTATCAATAACTACGTGTTTTATCTATTTGTTTTATCAGAGGAATTAAACAGACGAGAAACCAAACCAAGTTAGTGCGGACAGACAGATACAACCACAGATATACCAACTGACAGGCAGACAGAACAACAAACAGACGGACTAAAGACAAATGAACAGACAAACAGACTAACCGACTGTCAGACAGTAACAGACAGTGAGACACAGACAGTGAGACACAGACAGTGAGACAGACAGTGAGACAGACAGTGTTCCTACCCCCTCATCGTGTGACAGCTTGACCAGGTCCTTCTCCGAGGCCTGCGGGACCCCTGTGGGCCACTCCCCCTTCACCTCCTCCTCCTCGGGGCTCATCTCCTCACACGCCACCTCCTGCCCTTCCTCACATGGCTCCTCCTCCTCCTCTTCTGCACCTCGCCTCTCTTCCTCACACACCTCCTCCTCCTCTTCTGCTCCTCGCCTCTCTTCCTCTTCCTCCATCTCTTCCTCTTCACCTTCTCTCCTCTCTTCCTGCTCCTCGTCTTCCTCCTCCTCCTCCTCCTCCTGCTCCTCCGTCCCCTCGTCCTGCTGGCGGGGGTCTTGAGGGGGCCGTGGTTCTGTATGTGTCAGACCCTCACCCGTGGGTGCTGCTAGGGGTTTAGTGTCTGGAACAAAGGAAAGATAAAACAACATTAATAAACACGTGACGACCACTATCTGTTCTACATTGACCTGGATTCATGTGAACGCTTTCTTCTATTTCATATTGCGAACATAGTGCGAACATATCATGGCATATTAACTGGATGGGAAAGTTGTGCCTGACAAGGAAACAATTATGATAATGACACATCAGAATGTAGCTAGGACCCCATCGGAGAGTATTCTATATCCAGAATGATACCTGGATACATGGAGGCCGTGTGTGTGTGTGTGTGCGTGTGCGTGTGCGTGTGTGTGTGTGCTGTGCACCTGCTCCATGCTGTAGAGGGGGCGGAGTCTGGTTCTCCCCGTGGTGCAGAGCTCTGCCCTCGGCTCCTCCCCTCTCCGGGTCGGACACACACTTTGGCAGAGAGACACACACACACACGTACAAACCCTCACACATCTGGAAGATATAAACGGCTCAAACTCATCTGGAATATATAAACAGCGGGAGCATACGATTTGTACGCGCAATATAAAAATGTGCCCCACACCTAAATGATCAAATAAGAAATCCCCACTGCAAAGGTCCAAAAAGATGCCTCCCCATTTAAAAATCATGTATTTATTTATACATGTATTTACCACTCTATTCTACATTCTACCCTTTTGTATGAGTAGGTGATTATAATGATAATAGTGAACGTATCTGTCAATCGAATGCAGATAAAGGGAAACAGAGCGGGAATGTGTTGGAATCTCACCTGGTCCCCACTGAGCGGTCTGTTGACATGAGGAGAGAGAGGAAGAGGGAGAAAGGACAAGAACAGTTAATATGTGTTGGGAAGAAGAGCTAAAGGCAGTCCATGAGCGATGGAGACAGGTGGCCGGACAGATGGACAAACAAACACAAAGGCACGTGTAGGGATGATTACACATAAATTGTGCTGCAATTCTAACACATGGTAGGTCCATTACAGCACAATTTGTGTGTAATCATTAAACAATCTCAGAAAGAAAAGTGGGGTCACAATGGTGGAATACCAAGGTAGCTTCTGCTAGGCCGTAGTGATAAAGGAAACAGGAAATTGGCGTGAGAAGGAACTTTCTAGGTGTTTATCAGGGCTGTGGTCCGTGCCTCCCTCCCCATTCCTGTATTATCTTTATGACCACTCCCGTCAGCATGTGCCAACAATTTAACAATGGCTAACATAGCCAACACGGTTAATGTTTCTTAGAAACGCTTTTTAAAGGTGTATAATGCTTGCTGTGCATTACCCCTAGCTCAGAATTTAAAACAATTCACGGTCTCTTTTCAGCTGTATAGGTTAACACTGAGAATAACCTTTCATATTTCTTCCCATGGCAGCGTTGCAAGGAAGCACGTCTGACTCCAAGATCAAAGGTTCTCGGCTCAAACCCAAATGTCCGATATCGACATGATCTAAAGTGTTTCCTTAATGACAAAATAGTTCAGAGTATTCACATCAGGCCACTTAGTTATACATAAGAACACAACAGCTCTTATTATGGTCCCAATGCATTGCCTGTATTTTCATGAAAAATCAACATCCAGTCCCCAGAGGGACTGCTAGAGGCGGGTTCTGGGTCATGGTCCCGGTCCTACCTGCTGTGGTTCCTACAGAGCTGCTCCAGGGCCTCCATGCTGCTCTCCCTGCTTCGGTTGGACTCTGTTCCCTCAGGATCCTTCTGACCCTCCAGTTGGCTCTCTGGAACAAAGTTGAAGCAAGGATGACTTGGCCGGCATTATGCTAACACCCGCTCCAAGCCTCATATTCATTCTTCCTTTTTCATTTTCTTCCCATTGTCTTTCTTTCTTTTTTTCTTTCTCTGTTGTTCACCTCAAATGCGTTTAATTATAATGGGGTGGTTATCCGTGCATATCAAAACGACCAATCTCGCTCTCTCGCGATGTGTGTGTGTGTGTCTCTGTGTGTGTGTGTGTCTCTCTCTCTCTCTCTCCCTTTTCTTCCTCCCAGCTGCCACCTGTCCACTAGTGATAACTGAAGTACTGTACAAAGGACAAGACCAAAGAGACTGCAGTACCCCAGGTCTCCTGCAGGGCGGCGAGGTTGGCCAGCAAGCGTTCATGGTAGGACTTCTCCAACTGCAGGAACTGGATTGCCCACTGGTCTGGAAACAGTGGCTGTTAAGGTCAAAATAGACACACGCACTGATGATCTCCACCAGAATACTGAGCGATTAAAGAAAGTCCCTACTTATGGTTAAACTTGTAAACATTTAAATGTGTCAATTCAGCTAAGGCGAACTAAGAGAGGCAGTAAGATGCATTCGCCACCCGCTTGCCACTTCTCAAGGAATACTCCTCGACCGACATTTTACTCACTGACCAAATACTTAGTGAGCTAGAGAAGCAGCTTAAGTCGTTATCGAATCGGCTTCAGACTGATGATACGTCCCTTAACCGGGTAGTGCTTTAGCGATTTTGCAGCAGATTCATAGACTCACAGCCACAAAGCAGGTCTGACGGTTATGATGGGCCCAGATCATCAGCAGTCAACCTGAAGTAGCCAAGCTGAGGTAGCTCAGCCCTTTCTATCTGCCACTGCTCCTCTCCTCCAAGATAAAGTGAGTGAGCCGTAGGGCCAACACTTTGAGATGTAGCCTCTCACCCCCCTTTTCTTATTTCCCTTGCCTCGTCGCTGTGGTTGCCTTAGGGGCGGTTGTCCTGGTAACGGCGTAAACAGCCGCAGCTGCACACGCCCTTCAGACCCAGAGGAAACCAGTGCCAGACCCTCTGGTCCAACCGGGGAAACGCCCAAAGACGGAGAGAGACCAACTCCACCCCTTAGTACTTAACCTTAAACATATTACTATTTAACATAGCTATACTATGCTCAAGAAAACACTTAAAAGGGTGCTGAAAGGTGAGTCACAGACATAACCTGTGATCCTTAGTTGTATTCTCACTATGTTGACCACTATGAAGTGGATTATACTATATAGTCCACCGAATAGCGAGGTCGCCATTTTGTAGTGCTGTCCGAATGTATAGTGAGATCATGCCCTAGGCTATATAGTGGACTCATCTGTCCCGCAATGCAAAGTGAAAAGAAGTGTAAACAGATGATCTCTAACCAAGCATCTAACCACTTTTTTTTCAGCGCAATGCATGATGATGCATGCATCAAGCATGCATGATGATGCATGCATCAAGCATGCATCATCATGCATTGTGCTGAAAAAAAAGTGGGAAAAAAAGTGAAAAAAAAATGGCAGACGGACTAGAGGAAAGCACATCATTCAAATTCAGATGTATTCGTGTAGCTATTGGAAATATAAATGTAAAGGCCCAGCATCATCCTCATTTTTTCACTTACATTTTGTATACATCTTGGTAATATGGATTCACTTTTCTCTGTCTAGTAATTCTGTTCCTTCTCCTAATCAAAAATATTTGAATGATCATGAGACAAAAAGTATACAACGATATTGGGTGTTATTAAGAAGTACTTTCAATGGAGTATAGTTTTTCTCCTTATGACGACACGGACGAAACAAATCCATGAGTTGTGGCACAGAAATATGATATCATTATATTATATATCTGCCTATAAAGTTTCTTATTGATTTTGGAAAATACGCTCAGGAATATATCATAAAACTGCATGTCAGTATTTATTCCGGTTGGTCCACCAGCCCTAGGCGCCGGTGGCATGTTTGAATTACGATACACTACAGTATTAATGCCATAACCTCAGAGACCCAAACAGTGTCTGGAAGTGTTCTTTCATTTAGCAGATGAGCTCACTATTTAGTCCTCTACATAAAATGTACTTGACAGTGAAGGGAATGGTGAGGATTGAATGGTTTTGGACACAACCATAGTGTAACATTTATATAAATTCTGCATCAACCAAATGCAGTCTAATACCTGTTCACACACCAGTCCTATTCAAGAAACCCGCAAACCAGATTTATTAATCTGAATCCCTTTTAATTCCCCTTTCCCATTCTAATCAAAATAAACCTAGTCTAAACAGTTAGGCTTCGACATTCCAATGACAAAGTTAAGAAAATTACTAATAAACGGCCTTAGAAATACTAAACTAGAATACTAGTCTTGATCGCTCTGAAAGGATACAGTCGTCTTTGAGGGAGTACGCCTCTGCCATCTAGACGGGAGAGAGAGGGAGAGGGAATACATTAGGGTTGACCAGGGGATATCAGTGGAGATCACACAGTACATACCAGCACTTTGTCACTAGCACAGACACAAACACCCTTTGTGATGACCAGAGATCTGATGACATCACATAGAGAAGACTGAAAATAATGGGACATGTGTGTGTGTGCGTGTGCGTGTGCGTGTGCGTGCGTGCGTGTGTGTGTCTGTGTGTCCCTCCCTCCCTCCCTCATTTACCCACTGACTCACTCACTCTCTGAATATACTCCCTCACTCACTCACTCACCCTTGGGCTCACTCACCCACAGCGTGAGCAGGTAGCTACTAGCAGGGGAGAAGCGTTATGCCTTATCAACAGTGCCTCATGCTAACCCCCAGTGCTAACCCACTGTACCTCTAACACCATCATCATCAGCAAAACTGTCAACCCTAGTTAGACTGTGATGAATACCACCTAATCCCTCCCACGGTGGGAGTCACATGACCAAGAGAGAGAGAGATTTAGACGACCTGCAGACGGACGGATAGACGGACGGACTGAGGACAACGAGTCACAAGGCAATGCTTGTGTTCGGGATTAGCAGTGCAGTCTTTCTCTCGCTCTCTCTGTTTAAGTCGCTCTCTCTTCCTCTCTCAATTAAATTAAAGTTAAAATAGATTTATTTGCTTGTAAAATAAACCTTTACATTGCCAAAGCAATCCAAAAATGAAACAACGGGAAAAATTACTGCACATCGGCTCTCAAGATTCAAAGGGCTTTTCAGAAGCCAAAAGTTAAAAAAATATAAAAAAATTCTCTGTTTGTGTGTTTGTATAACAACTATGAAGACTACACTTTCCAGAGAGTGGTTTCATTTATTTCTCATAGTTCTGTAACTGTGAGAGACATCACTGACACCTTTTCTCAGCCTGCCAGTGAACGTTTACGTTTCCACTGAATGGAACTGCTTGTTAACGTGTATTATGTCAGTACGTAATAAACAATTCGATTACATGGTGGAATATAGTAAACGGTTTCACTGTGTACACATTACTCGGTGGTTTGACTGTGTGTACTCAGAAATAAATCTGATGGTAGCAAACAAACTTTCTCTGATTTAAATCACATTATTATCATGCTCCCGACATTTCAACTCCCCGAACAAAGTAAATATGATCAATCATTCTGAAATATGTTTGTTAAATCAGACACTTGTTACTATACTAATAGTTTAATGTGATTGATTAATGGCTCTAACATCTCTGACAGGAATATGTTAACAATACAGTGTACTATAGTCTGAAGAAGAGCCTTTCTATCAAAAAGACGACAACAGGACAACGGAGTGTTATAATTGTTGGGCCTCAACCTAGCAACAAAGAGTCAACTGTGGCCCTGTTCTTAGTTCCTAGTCTGTCCGTGTGTGGTTAGGATTGGCCTTTATCTCGTGTATCTTTTTACCGGATCTCAGGAAGCTCCATCAATCACTTTGGGGTTTCCTTCAAATAAATACAGAGGGGGAACAGGGGACTGCTAAGCACCCAAATGTATTACTGAATAGACCATATACGGGCATCCTAGTCGGTACTGCCATGGAATGCCAGATAGCGTCCATGTCTCTGGAAGAGCTTTTTTACAGACCATAATTAAAGGGACTTGGGGTGTCTGCTAGCTGGATTGGACTTTTTTCATAAACATAATGAAAAAGGTATAGTATCACAGTGGGTTATAGTAACATACGGGCGGCAGTACAGAGTAGTAGGTATTGTGTTTCACGCCCATTTGAAGGGTTCTGGTTTAATAACACACACACACACACACACACACACACACACACACACACACACACACACACACACACACACACACACACACACACACACACACACACACACACACACACACACACACACACACACCTGGTGTAGGGAGTGTGGCAGTAGTGTGTAGTTTGGGGCCTCCACAAGGGTGTGCAGGGAAGCCAGCACCTCTGGACTGGGGCCCGGGGCCCCTACACTTTCAGAGGGTCCTAAAAACACACAACACATGCAATCAATTAATAAACGTTACCAGGTCCATTCACATGCCACGGGGATCTCGTTTTCATATAAAAACATTATCATCGTCTCAGCACAACAAACACACTCAACTCAAAACGTCACACGCAGAAACAGAAGTCTGTTCTATTCTATAATGCTCTATTCTATTCCACTCTGTCCTCGCCAGTTTCCTTCAATTTATTGTCATTCTATTCAAGCTTGCTGCATTCTAATCCTTCTATATATTCCTTTCCATTCCAACTGCTCTTGTCTGGCCCACGCTGTGTCCAACCAGGACTGTGATAATGAGCCGCTATTATCCCGCCAGGGCGAATACGTCTACGTAGCGCTGTCGCTCCCCAGGGGTCTCCACCTCACCCACCCTGTGCTCCTGTTACACCGCTGTCACCTGCAAACCACCTGACCGACTCAGACCTCCAACCAGGGAGGGTCCGAGAGGAAGGGATCAACTTACAGAAGACTCACCGAGACAGAGGCACCAAGCTTTCAATCAAGTCTCTCTCTCTCTCTCTCTCTCTCTCTCTCTCTCTCTCTCTCTCTCTCTCTCTCTCTCTCTCTCTCTCTCTCTCTCTCTCTCTCTCTCTCTCTCTCTCTCTCTCTCTCTCTCTCTCTCTCTCTCTCTCTCTCACAATGTGTCCCTTTTCTTCTCTCTTGCTCCACTCCGTCCCTCTCACTCCTCTAACTGTGTTTTAATGATCTTTAATGATGTGTAAAGACCTTGGCCCGAAGCCGTTAGACATGGCGAGGGCTGTAATGGATATCCCATTACCGTCATCATGGTAGCATCATCATGGTTTTATTATGGATATGTATTTTAACCTGGCAGGCAGTCAACGAAAGCTTGAACATAATAATGTAACTCGCTCCTTTATACTTGGTGTATAGTCTAATTTCAATCAGAAGAACTTGAATCTGAATATCCCGCCCTGGTTACGCCCTCAAACAGATATAGCCTTGCTTTTTATGGAGCTCAACATATGAGGAACACCGTACCATAAATACAATCAACATGTGAGAGGAAGAGATCATTTGTTGATCACAGATGGTAAGTCCAACTCCCACATCAACAAACATTAGTAGAATAAAGACAGTGGTAGGGTTTCCTAATGACGCGTCTAGTACCTGGGAGGCTGGTCTCCGACGGCTGCTCCTCCTGGGTCTCCTGGCCCCCAGCATCGGGGCCCTTCGGGGGGGCACTCATGTTCTTGTTGCCCATCACCTCCAGGCAGACTTGGTGTTGCTAAGGAGACTCAACCGCTGGTGCTGGAGCCCCCAGGGGCTCTGCAAGGGGGTCTTGACTCTGGAACCGACTTGACGGCTGTGTTCCAAATGCAAGTGAGATGCCTCACTGCCTACGTCCTATGTAGGGAGCGGCTTGGCCAGGCAGCTGTTGATCCCTCAGGTATCTTGTCCGGTATGATCTGTCTGCTTTCTTGCCTGGCGGTGTTCCTTCAGTAGGCGGTGGAAGGTGGTCAGGCTCCACGTGATTGAGGTGGTGTGAATATTTCCCAGGGGTCTTCGGTCCCAATGTCGCCCCCCCCCCCCCAATCCCGCCCCCCTCCTGTGCTGTGGTAACCGGTCTCAGACTAGGTATAATCCTCTATGCCCATTGGCTGAATAAGAGGAGAGATGAGAGAGATTGCAAGGTATCCAGTGTATATTTGAGACGAGGATTGTGGGTAATGTAGTCTGTGGCGCTCTTTGCAGTTTATTCAGTTGTAAGTCATCCTGTAAAATCTGTTTGTCATTTTCTCTCTGTTTTTTCTTCTTCAAAGTACTCGTGGTCACTGGACTTCACTTGTTCTCCCAGCGACCTGTGAGAGGAGAGAGAGAGGGGAGAGAAACAGAGAGAGTTTGGGAAAAAAATAATGCGATGTTAGCTGGCATAAAACCATATCTTGCTCTGTGTTTTTTGCTGCTAAGCAAGCAGAGAAGGAAGATGCTAAAAATATTTACAAAAAAGATTGAGATTGAGGGAGATAGAGAGAAAGAGAGACAAACTAGAGGCAGAGAAAAGTGGGGTAGGGAAGAGAATGATGAACCATAACATCATGCTTTGGCAATTTAATAAAACGTGGCACCACAATGAGGCAAATATAAGTATAAGAAAGGAAGAAAGAAGGAAAGAAAGAAAGGACAGAACAAGTGGGCTATAAGAGACGTCAGAGGAAGAGGAGGAGAGGAGAGACGGTGGAGCGAAGAGTCAGATCCTCTGTTCTCTGAGTGACAAAGATAATAGAATGTTTCTTTGCGTCTCTAATGGTGCCTGAAGGGGTCCATTCAGCACAAAATAAACCACCATCCCCTGCTACTGTGGAGAGGACAGTGGCTGATAAAGGGTAAAGGACTGTTACATCACGGACATAAAGTGGGACAACACACAATGCCTGTCCACGTCCAAGCTCAAATTGGGAACATTGAGGACCTGGTAACAGAGAATAGCCTGCACGCTGCACAGTCTCTGCCCTCTCCAACATATGTAGTTATTTTAATAATTATATGTACTTTAGTTCTAACCCGGGATTATTTTGCTGTAGAGAAGTTTGAAGTGGAGAATGTAGGAGTAATAAGCAGGCGCCAGGAACAGGCACGTGTCATAGAACACACACATAGTTGATTCATTAATTTGACTGACAACATCTTTGATATAGTATAAGAGGGACTACAGGTTTAATAGTATCAACTCAAAACCATATTTGCTGCTGCAAGGATGCCCCCTCATTCCGCCTGTTAAAGCACATCTTTGCAGCATCAACGATCAGAGGGCATGCGTGTGTGAGTGTGAATGTGTGTGTGAGTGTGAATGTGTGCGTGAGTGTTCGTACGTGGCACGGTAACTCAGATGCAGGCTATACCCTGCGTGAAGCAGTCATGTGAGGCTGTATTTTACTACATGGAATGTGACACGACGCTGCAGCCAACAGGCGCCGGGAGCGCCGCCTAAAGCACAGCATCAAACCGAGGAGACGAAGAAGAAAAGATAACAGTGTAGGAGTCTGTCCAGATGAAAATAAGTGCATTGGATGAGATTACATTACGGTACATTTGGTTAATTTCTGTGGGCAAATGCCAGGAAACTGTCCTCGTTGCTCTTCTGTTATCTTACAAATTGGCCCCATAGACCTATAAATTACACAAGATTACATAAGGATTGCATAAGATCAAGAGTAGTCTGATTTTCTTTTTCTCAAAATCGCAAAATGAATGTTATTTAGAGGCTATATGGTCTTAATACAAACGCAAAACATGCTAATATAATACATTTCAATAGTTAGTGTCCATTTTATAACATCTCTGAAAACATTCTTGCCTGAAACATTCTGGCCCAGTATAAACAAATGTGCAGAGCATCGTGTGCTTGTGTGTGTGTGTGTGTGTGGTGTGTTTCTATGTAGGTTGTGTAGTGTGTCTGTGCAGCTGTAGCCTACTGCAGCATTGTCTCCCTCTCGATGTAGCCTACAGGAGCGACCATTCATTTTCCAAAACTTCTCATGATTGTTCAATATTTAATAGTTGACAAATAGCTTATAGACATGTATAACGCAGTGGGAACGGTGCGCAGATGTTATCGATGTTTAATAGCCGCAGTAACCGAATTGCCTTCTTAGCCCATATGGTTGAAAACGACACATGTGCTCTTGGATGTGAGACCACAACGTAAACAGGAGATTCTTAAATATAAACAGAAGTTAACTGCAGTGTGACATGCCCACACATGTCTTCTTATCATCTCAACTCGTGTGGAAAGGTAAACACGTTAACCCGAAGACACCATAACGTAACATAACAAGGGTCCATACGCACTCTGGCTCTGTCTGCAGCTCCTATGATGTTGTCGCCTCTCGACCGTCATCCCTGTCACACCACTGCTGTGTTCCAGCTTTTTCCATTATGTTACATTACAGTCTAGCCCTCGATCCACCCGACGAGATGCTCTCTGCGGTTCCATGGTTGTTTACGACCCAATCCGGGCATTTTTTGGTCCCTCGTTGCAAAATGTATAATTTAATTTTGCCGCGTAGACAATGTCGCCACCTAACGGCAGTCCGACGGAAGTTTTCCCGATATATCCGTGGTTCGTTATGTAACGCGATCAAAGGCTTTGGGATGAATGATTGTTCTGGTAAATAAACCTACCTTAGACGGGATTAAAAACGATTAAAATAGTACAATAGATCGAATTCATATTGTATATAACAACACTCTAATTCAAAAGTGATCTCCCTTAGCAACAATATCACAACAATAGTTCCCAATATGAAAATGTGTCATAATATGTTGAAGGTTTATTGCTTTGTGGCTTTCTTTAATATCATAGGCATTGTATGCTATGTCATATCTCTTATTTTATGTGTTGTGTTTTATTGTTGTTGTATTGAGTCTATTTTTATACATTGTACTATGGATATTCATGTGTCCTGAATAAAATCATATATATATATATATGTAACAGCACCTCATAACTGTGTAGAGCTTATATTTTGACCATACATTTGACTAAACTTGGCCTGCTTAAGAGTAGTAAACATATAATATTGCCCTTTTCAGGCATTTACATTCAAACATAATATTTACAGGTATACTACAGATGTAACCGCTCTTGCAAACTTTAAATCGGTTCATTCTTCTTTGTTTGTATATGTATATATATATGTGTGTGTGTGTGTGTGTGTGTGTGTGTGTGTGTGTGTGTGTGTGTGTGTGTGTGTGTGTGTGTGTCTCACCATATTTAAAGCTTGAATACGTCTTTTACTGTTTTTTTTTTATCTTTCTCTCTCCCTCTGTGTGTGTATGTGTGTGTATATATGGGTGTATGTTTGTGTCCATTCTAAACATTTCTTCACATGCATCTTGGTTCTATTTAAGCTAAGAGGTTTGATGACGTAACCTGGACTTCCAAAGAGGCTTAATGAAGACATGAACTAGAGCAGAAAGATAGTGAGAGAGAGAGAGAGAGAGAGAGAGAGAGAGAGAGAGAGAGAGGAAGAGAGAGAGAGAGAGAGAGAGAGAGAGAGAGAGAGAGAGAGAGAGAGAGAGAGAGAGAGAGAGAGAGAGAGAGAGAGAGAGAGAGAGAGAAATGGAGTGAAGGGAGAGTCTATCGCTCTCTTTTTCGCTCTGTCTGTCTCTGTTGCAAACAGATTACACACACACACACACACACACACACACACACACACACACACACACACACACACACACACACACACTCACACTCACACACACACACACACACACACACACACACACACACACACACACACACACACACAAAAGAGCACTATTACTCATATACAGAAGGACAAATAGACCTACTTTTACTTTGGTAAAAGCAGTCAGAGCCATCTGGGGGAACCTGGAGGTTTTAAACAAGAACATGACCTTTATAAACCATGACAGTGATGTGCATCATACTGATGATCAAGATGATTCACTAGACAAACTTCCAGTGTGCGTGTGTGTTTGTGTGTCCTGTGCATCATAATGCCCTGATCCATTACCTGAAGAGGTCTGTTTGTATTGATTGCTCTGCGTCTTTGCATCTCTCTCTCTCGTAATGCCTCCCCAGCTTTGCATGTTAACTTTTTTCCTGAAACAGTGTTGCAGGAAACAAGAGACATCCAACATTAGAATCATTAGACTGGACAAAAAAAAAAGTATTTTGGAGGTGGATGTGATCGACAACCACTCAGCCTCCAAGTCTGGTCGTCTTGTTATTGATGGGATTTTGTTTATTTTCTGGTTTCTTGTGTACACTGTGCATCTGTTGCTGTTCCCATATGCCCCATATTATTATTATTTTTTTTACAACAAAAATAGAACTAGCTTGGAGACGATACAGTACAACAACAAATGTCCTTCTGGGAAACAATGGGATCTGTTCTTTGAGAGCAATGGAAAATGGGTAAGGCATGCTAGAGCAAGATGCCCTAACCCACATCTGGTTCTTCATGACATGTATCTAAAATACACTGTGATTCACTTCGGACGAATGTGTCTGCTAAGGTGACTCAATAAATAGTTACATCTACAACTGGATCAGACCAGACTGAGGATCCATGGTGTTCTGGTGCGGTTTTAGTGGTGCTTTTTCTTCAGGTGGGGTAGACACAGGTAGAAAGACGCACATACACACACAAACACACACACACACACACACACACACACACACACACACACACACACACACACACACACACACACACACACACACACACACACACACACACACACACACACACACACACACACACACACACACACGCGCAAACACACACAAACTGGTTAAAATAGACACATGCACTCCCACCCACACACACACACTTAGACACAAGCAGACACACACATGTACACATATAGGTTTTAATTCCTATGCAATTGCATTTAGTTCACTAAAATAGACCCCTTCAGAGTGAAAGCGTATTTGACCCTGCTCTGTCACAGTAAACTGAACACCCTCTAGAAAGTGCCTGGCACCGGGACCTTGCCTAATCCAATCACTCGTCCAGGGGCAGTGAGACGGAACCCGCCGTAATGTGATGTAAAACATGGTAACCTTGGTGCTCTCTAAGAAGGTGGCATTTTAATAAACAGCTAATCCATGCGTGTTCAAGTATAATTTAATTAAGGATTAGCATATTCACGGCTCTAGAATACTGTATCCATCCTTGTGGCCGTAGTCACATAACACAGAGAGTGGAAACCTTCTTTAAATTAATTTTAAATCCAGACCAAAGCCCAATGCAGCGTTCAGGGAGATTAAATGACTAATGGAGATCAAAAAGCAACATATTGATTTGTGTGAAAAAACTGTTTATGGTCTGGTCTGGACATGAGGTCATTAGATCAGATTTCCTGTTTTCCAAAACCCTCTTTAAATACTTCCAGCATCTTCCTGGCTACAAAATGGCTCTGCTTGACTGTCTACATATTTGTAGTGTGGTGTCGTTTTAGTACTGTGTAGTGTAGTGGAATGTAGGTTTGTGAAGTATTGGTCATGCAGTATATTTGTAGTGTAATTGAAGTTGCAGTGTGTTGTATAGTGTTGTGTATTTTCATAGTTGTAGTATGGTGTATGTCTTGCTTGTGGTTGTAATATAGTTTCCTGTAGTGTTATCCTCCCTATTCCTTTCCATTGCTGCCCTTATGTCTAATAAGGTTCAGACACCGCCTCATACCTCATCATACCAGTCAGCTCCTCTGCCTCTGAGCTCGTACATCTGGAACCCGAGGGCCTCTCGGGCCCCTGCTCCCTCCAGCAAGCCTTGGGGCCACTGGCGGAGGGCCTCATGCTCCAGGCCTGAGGTACCAGCCTGGGACCAATGAAGGTGAAGAGGGAGGCATTGGGAGTCCATCTCCTCTCCTCTCTTCCTCATCCTCTCCCCTCCTCCTCTCCTCCTCTCTCCTTCCCCTGCTCTCTGTCCTACTGGCTACTCTGCTCAGTATATAAATACAAAAGCGTTCAGTATCAGAAAGCAGTCAACAAGGTATAATTCTAGTTGCAAGTGCAAATTTCGCCTTTAGTTTTAGTTAAATGCAGTGCGAGAATCTGCTCGTAGGTAGTGTCCACTAGGGGGCATGTGGGAGGCATGGATAGACTGGTGTAGGCTGCCCCACCCTTTCCCATAATCAGCCCGACTAACGGAAATTATTAATATTTACATTCCAGCATTTAAAACGGTAAAACTATTCCACATTTGCGGGAATTCCACAAGATATCTGAATTTAATTTAATCAGAGATAAGAGATAACTGTCTCACCCGTGCCCTGGTGAAATTACGTAAGTGTTGACTGGAAATTGAATGGAGCCTGCGAAGTGAATTAGCTAATGACATGATCACGGCTGTCTTTGACTGAGCAGCGTTCTGCTGCCGTGGCTGTTGTTTTTTATAATTGCTTTATTCATTAGTTGGTGTGTGTGCTCAATGCTCTGACCTGGAATGGAAAGCGTACGTGTCTTATTCAATTAGCGAAATGTTGTAATTTGAGGTTATGTATTATTAATGATTATCTGATAGAGTGCATTTTTAGTTGTTGGAAGATTAGAAAAAATAAATGTGAATAATTGCTACAGCAGCCTAGCCAAGTTGTAAAGTCATGAAGTCCAAACGTTGCAGCAGTGGAATCTAATTATGCACAAGAAAGAAATGCAATGGCTGTTTGCTTTAGGATTTGATTATGAATTCTTTACTGCACATCAGTCAATTTGGTGGTTAAAATTACCTATGGCTCGTAAAGATATATCCTTTCAATTTTTATAGTCAATATATAACTAGATAAAGCCTTCCATACCAGTTGTGCTTTCACTAGTAGAACACGATTCTAATCCTAATTCAGATTTATTCTATCTGAATTCTAGAGAGCAAGACAGAAGAAAGGCTGTCAGTAATTCTGGCAGTTTTAATGTTCTTAAACCAGTGAATTCCCATTTTAATCTAAATTATTAGTGCTAAAGATGAAGAATTAAGCATGTGCAAAGTGTAATGGAAAAAACATTCGTATATTTTATTAGTCAATTACACCGATAGTTGAGGTATCATTCTTCAGTCATTTCCGTCTCAACAACATTTTCACCAGTTACATATTTCATCAACTTTTGTCCAAATCAACAAATTACAGTCATCAATTCATCATGCCCCGTTTGTCCCCGTTGTAGCCCCTCCTCCGGGCGGGCCGGCCCTCCGTCCTCTGGAGGGGGGAGGCCCGGTCGCTGGCCGAGTCCCGGGAGGAGCCGTCCCTCGCCAGGCTCTCGTAGCCGCTGCTCACCCCGCTGCTCCGCTTGGGGAACACCAGCAGCGAGGTCTTGCCCATCGCCGGGGGCAACTCCCCGCTCAGCACGCTGGTGACGTCGCTGCCGTGCCCGCTGAGGTGGGTGGGGGCGCGCGGCGCCGTCAGCCGGCTGTACGGCGACGGGACGCCGTGCGGGCGCTCGTCGTCCGCGCCGCCCGCTCGCCCCGGGAGGTCGAACAGCCCGTCCTCGTCCTCGTCGTCCTCGTCGTCTTCTTCGATCGGGGTTCGTCCTTTGGGCTCGGCGGAGATCGTCGGGGCGAGGCAGGACTCCCGGTCCTTCAGGAAGTCGGAGAAGCGTCCGTCGATGACCCCGTGGAGGGGGGACTTGGTGGCGGCCGAGCAGCAGGAGGAGCTCTGGCTCTGGGTGCGGCTGAGGGAAGGGATGGACCAGGGCGGCGAGGAGGACAGGGAGGGGAAGCAGGGCGGCTGGTCCCGCTGGAAGGCTTTCCCGTCCGGGGAGAGGCTGGCGCTGCGGTTGATGCCCCGCCGCGGGTCGCTGCGGGAGAAGCTGAGGGTCCTGGTGCCCGAGTTGGAGACCCGGCGTACTCTGGGGGTGGCCATCTTGAGTTTCCCCACTGCAGAGAGCTTGGAGGAGGCGGACCTCTGGGACTGGGGTGAAGGGTAGCTGTTTGAGGGGTCGGAACGGTGACCGGGCTCCTCCACCGGCGCGCACCTGGAGCTCTTCTTCGGGCTCCTGCTGTTCCTGGCTAAGGTTGATTCTCCCTCATAACTCCTCTTCCCCTTCCCCTTCAATACCTCCTCATACGACCCCTTGGAGCCCCCCTTAGTCTTCCCCTCGGCGCTTCCCTTAGAGCTGCCCTTAGAGCTTGTCCTGGAGCTCACCGAGGTGTTGCTGCTGCCCGGGTCGGGGGACTGGCACTTTGCCGGGCTCCTTCCCAGCGAGTTGGTCCGACTGGTTAGTTGCCGCAGCTTGGCGCCAAGATTCCAGCCGCTGGTCGGCTCGGCGGCGGCCGACTTCAGGCCGTTCAAACTGTCGCTCCTCTTGCTCAGGCTCCACGACTTTGAGCCAGTCCTGAACAAAGACCGGGCCTTTCTGTTGAGTGTACCACCGCCACTGCAACCACCACCACCGCCACCACCACTGCCACCACCGCCACCACCACCACCACCACCACCACCACCACCGCCACCACCGCCCTCCCGCCGGCTGTCCTCTGAGTGATGGTTCTTGCTCGGCGGGGGGGAGAGGTCCAGGCCGTCGTGCCTGGAGCGGTGATGCCTGCGGTGCCTCCTCTCCATGGTAACCCTGGGACTCGACGGGGTGGATGAGGTCGTGCCCACGGGGTGCCGGCGGTCGCCGGTCACGTGGCGCCCCGCCCGGCGCCCCTCCCCATGTCGGGCTCCCTGCCAGCCCCTCGGCAGACTGTTTGCTTTGAGGTCATCGGGAAGGGTCGCCAGGCAACCGAGCGAAGCTGCGATGCCCTGGGGGGCATTCCCGACGACTCTGTGAGCCACCTCCGCTCCCGGCCGGCCCTGGGGAGCGGAGGTGGGATAAACAGGCTCTTTCCCTCGGGGACAATGCCTGTCTGTGTTGTTCTGCCTCTTGTTGTGGTTTTTGGCTTTTGTCTCCTCGTACAAAGCTGCAGACGGGTGGTCACGTGAGTCAGATGACATTTGCACTAAGGGTAATGTGGATAGATGATCATACTTATGGTCGGGGGTCTCGAATGCGATGGCCCCTCTCGCAAGCCGTCTCCCTTCGGCTACGTTTCCGTGATCGTCCTTTATGTGATCATCCTTCCTGGGAGTTTCCTTCCTGGGCTCGAGAGTCACTGGCTCCCGGCTTGCAAAGAAAACATTAGAAGTGTATCTGGGTTCATCGCTGTCCAGGTAGGACTCACAGTCTGTATCAACCAGCATGGGATTAATGAAGGAAGGCAATAATTTATTCTCCTTCCTGAATTTCACCGGCGGGGGTTTTGGCTGGGCGCTGGACTCCCTGGACGGGGCGTGAACCAAAGGATTACTGGGCTTACTGCAATAGTCTGCTGTCCCAGACTCCTCGATGACATTGCCAATGATTCTGATGGGTTGAGAGCAGGCTGAGCCGTTTGCATGCGATGCCGACTGGGTGTTCTCTCTGATACGAATGATGCTGCGTCCCTTGGCGTCCCGGTCCAACGCCCCGCTGATAGTCACCTCCTCCACCATGGAATAGACGATCTCGTCGTGACCGTCCTGGTCCAACGGCTGCTGCACCGTCACCGTGATGGTGGCCTTCATTTCCTTGAGTTCGTCCGTCGGGAGGTGGGGTAAGAGGCCCCCGAGCAAGACACTTTTAGCCAAGGAAGGGGGAGAGGGAGACGAGGAGGAGGTAGACACCGGGTAACTCTTGCCAATCGGCGAGGTCCTGAATTCTGGTTTGGCCCATTCGCCGTCCTCTGAAACCCTCTGGCTTTCTGTGGGCTGAGGGACAGGGCCCGGAACCGGGGAGGAACCCATGCCCTGAAGCTCCTCCTTCCCACTGGAGTCGGAGGAGGACCTGGGCGTGGCAGAGTCTGGCGTTTCGGAGCGGTTCGCCCGCAGGATCCGCCCCCGGCCCAGACTCTGGTTCTGAGGCTCCTCGGCGGAGCTGGCCGCACTGCCGTCCTCGCAGTCGTAGAGGCCCGAGTCCTCCCTCTGGAAGGTGTCCCCTGGAGCGGCCCCGTCGGACTTCTTCTCCCCGGCAGAGGAGTGAGCGTGGACGTACTCCCGGCCCGGCTGGCCCTGCGTCTTGGGCGCCTCGGCCGCCGATTCGCCCTGCGCCGCCGCCATCTCGTTCTGTGAGCGCGTCTCAGTCGTGACATCGTCGACTCTGGGGTGTTTGCACGGCGGCTTGGGCGCTCCCGTCGCCGTTTCGCTGCCGTCGATGCAGCCCAGACGCTCCTGAAGCTCGGCGAAGGTTTCGCATTTCAGACAGTCCCTTTCTGGAGGCTTCGCCTCCACCTTCGGCGGTTCCGCCACCTTCCCTCTCGGGGGTTTATCTTTCCTCTGCTCCGCCTGGGACTGGGGGATCTTCAGCAGCTCCACCAGGAGGGCGGTGAACTCGGGGTCGTCCGCGTTGGCCTCCCCCTGGTGCAGCGAGGGGACGATGGGCACGAACGGCGGCCGGGTCAGCGGCAACATCCGGGCGGATTTGGGGTTGTGGACGGCGCCGTCGGAGCCGATGTGGATGACTGTGTCGCAGGACTGGTCGCTGATGGAGCGGTCGTCGGGGTCCCCGCGCAGGCGGAGGCGGGGCGCGTCCACGTCGACCTGGCCCGTGGAGTGGAAGGCGCGCAGGGTCATGGACCGATGGCCGCCAGGCCGCTTGTCTTTGCCCAGGCTTCTGCCACAAGGGGAGGAGGAGGCGGACTGTTGTGGGAATAGATGGATAGGGTGGCGGTTAATTGACGTCATGGGTTATTGATTCATGTCACGGTTGGATTCAATCTTGCGGAGTGAAAAATGTGGGTTTGACGCGATAGTAAAGATGGATTCCGGTGAAAGGGAAGGTCGAACACTGTTATAGACAACTGATGATCATATCGCATTGTATTGACTTATATACGTAAGGAAGGAGAAACATATTACAGAACCCATTGCTTAAAGGAGGCGGTGCTTAATCAATAAAATAAATACATAAATACCTAATAATAATCATATTCAAATAGTCAAAACAAATCACATAAATATGTGACCGCTCCGTACCTTGGGCCCCCTCTGAGCCCTGCGGACGCGGGACACCAGGTAGATGGTGGACAGGGCTTCAGGCAGGTGAACCGGGAGGTCCGACACCTGAGCCAACACCGTGGTCAGGCAGTGGGCCCGGCCCAGAGACTCTTTGAGCAGCATGGTCAGTTTACTGCCCCTGTCGGGCAGGCATCAAGAAAAGGAGCACAATCGCATTAATATTTTATTAGTTATACCCTGCGTTACGTTTATGTCTGTGTCATTCTTAACACTGGACCCCAGTGAATAAATCCCCTTCTACTCAAACTATTGGACAGCAGGAAGGCTTAAAAAACGACTTTGTAAAAAAGTTATATTTTGTTATTTTTTGAATATTGTATAGTGAAACGATAAAAACAGTATCATAATACTCAAAGCAGTCAACAGAGCAACTTTCTCAATTAACTTTTTTTCACAATAATACAAACTGCTACTGTTGAATATGCTAAGCAATTGTTTAGCCACACATGCTGTATGAATGCACTCTTTGTATAACACTTAAAAAAAAGAAAAGAAAGTCCAGCAAATGGCATGTATCCTATCATGAAGCTTGGTGCCATGGTTATCCATGAGCCCGCGTCATATCAACCTCTTACTTGCTGGGGATGTTTCTGTTCCCACTGAGGAGGGAATAGAGGAGAGAGGGCAGTCCAGTCTGGGGAAGCTCGCTCCGGGTCTTGTTGACCACAGTCATCATCTTCATACTACTACACACATCTATCATGGTCAACCGAGACGGACCGCGGGGAGCTACCCAGACAGAGAGGGAGTGATGGGGGAGAGAGGGGAGAGAAGGAGGGAGGAGAGGAAACGGGAGAGAGGAATAGGAGAAGTGGAGAAGGGAGAGAAACACAGTTAGCAGGAGTACAAATCGTGGTTGGTTTGACTGGCACAAGAAAAGGAGAAGAAGCGCAGAATAGAGAAGAGGGGAGGAGAGGAGAGACGATAAAACTAAAGGAAGACGAGATGAAGGGGGATAGGGAAGAGAAGTAAATTGGAGAGAAGAAAAAAAACACTAGGATAGAGGTCAAGAGGAGATGATGGAGAGAAGGGAGGACAGGACAGAAAATAAGAGTAAAGTCAATAAAGAAATTAAAATTGATTAGTGTTTTGTTATTTCCAGGACGGCCTATTCAGGGGAACAAATCTTGCCGGCAACCTATTCAGAGCAGGGCTCTCGTAGGAGACATTATGGGATGTAGCGTGTGCGGTGTGTGCGGTGTGTGTGCGCGGCTACCTTTGCCGTTGGCGCTGAGGTCCGTGCGCGGCGGCGTGACGTGCATGGTGAAGAACATCACGGAGCTGTGGTACGCCGGCGGCGCCGTGATGTCGTCGCCAACGCCGCGGCCTTCCGTCTGGTTGCCGTGGAGACGGGAGGCGATGGCGGAGTC